>NW_006921750.1:2785755-2788633 GCF_000298275.1 Orycteropus afer afer | reverse complement strand
ATTGTGTTTTGGTGACCTAACTAGGAATTCCTTGACAAATCCAAGATCATGAAGATTTATTCTGAATTTTTTTTCCAAGTATTTTATAATTGAATACTTTTATTGCTATGATCCTTTTCAGCTATTTTTTCTATATAAACGTAATGTGTTGCATGTGGATATATGGTTGGCCTATCACTGTTTGTTAAAAGATGATTCTTTACTCCATTGAATGATCTTAATGCTATTGTCAAATATCAGTTTACAAAGGATGTATGGGTTTATTTCTGGACTCTTAGTTTATATCATTGATCTGTATATCTATATTATGCTAGCATAACACAGTTTTGATTACTGTAGATTTGAAATTGAGAAGCATGTGTCCTCCAAATTAGTTCTTTTTCAAGGTTATATTTATTGGTTAGCCATGATGCTTGGCAATTATTCATGGATTTTAGAATTAGCTTCACCATTTCTACCCAAAATGAAATAAATAAAAAAATAAAAAACATTAATATTTCTATAGGGATTGCATTGAATCTATAAATCTCTTGGTTAGTATTACCATCTTAAGAATATTAAGTCTTCAACAGTGTTTTGTACTTTTAAGTGTAAGAATGGATATGTATGTATCTGTTCCATTGTCTATCCTCTGCCAAAGCACATTAACTTATATTTGGTAGCTTTACAGTCATCCTGATATCTAGTTGTATAAATTCTCTAACTTGGTATTTTTTAAAAATTGTGTTGTATACATATGGCTTTAACAACATTCTACACCAGTATGATTTCACTGGTATTTCAAGAACATTTAATCTAATAGCAATTTATCATAGAACATCCATTAACATGGGCAACATACTGAGTCATAAAACAATCATTAACAAATTTAAAGAAATAGAAATCATATAAAGTATGTTACCCAACCATTATGCAATTAAATTAAATTAATAGAAATCAGCATACTTGGAAAGTGTGCAAACATTTGAAAATTATGTAAAAGATTTCTAAATACCCCATAGATTACTGAGTAAGTCTAAGGCAGATGACGTAGTGCTTAGAAGAAAATTTATAACATCAAAAGTGTAAAGAAGGAAAGCCTCAAATAACATCCACATTAAGAAATTAAAGGACAAATCATGTTTAATCAAGATATTAGAGTAAATAATAAATGTTAAAACAGAAATCAAAGAAATTGGAGTTCCAGCAAGATGGCGGACTAAGCAGATAGACTGCACAGACCCTCTTCAACAAAGAAAAAGTAAACCAATTCACACAGACACAGAAAATAATCTTGGACCCATGAGCCTTGAAGGGAAAGATATAGAAATGGACTAAACCCCAACTAGCATAAGAATTTGCATGAAAATACCAAAAATGGAGCCATACAGAACTGCGGACTGGTAGCGATCCTGACAGCACAGACAGCTTGGAGATTCTCGAGTGGTGGTAGGACCTAAGAATTAACCTAAAAATCAGCCCCGCTAGCCAGGGACTGCACAGAGGACTGCTCTGGTGGCTGGGGAATAAACGGAGAAGGTGAAGAGAAAGGCAGGCTGAGCTGTGGACTTTTGCCAGTCTGGAAGGCACCACCATTTTGAAGGTTTAAAAGTGGCTTGACTATTTTGGATATTTAAAGAGACAAAACTGTCACAAATTCCTGGGGCTTAAGAACACGTTCTGCTTTCCAGCAACCCCAAGGACACTCTGGACCTGCAAGACTGAAAAGGTACCACATTCCTCTTGTTATTCTTACACCACACATCGCTTAGTGAATGAAGGTGAAGTCATCCCCCACTTCCACCTACCTTCTGGGCCCACAGGAACTCCATCACAGTCTGTGTGCTCAGACAGAGCCTTGGTGCCTTGCCCTCTCCTCCACTGATTTTTTCTTTTTTGCTTTCTTTTTTCTGGTGATTAGTTTGCTTGTATTTGTCTGTTTAAAAACTATTATTACTAATAATTGTGTCCTTTTTACTATTATTCTTAATTTTCCCCTCCCAGGTCCTCGTTTTCAGAATTTTTTCTTTTCTCTGTTCCTGGTTGACATTTTTTTTTTTTTTTTTTAATATAAGTGTTTTTTTTTGTTTGTTTGTTTTACCCTTTTTTTTTCTTGTAGTTAACCCAATCCTTGTTTTTCTTTTTGCATTTTTCCCATTTTTTTTCTTCATTATTCTCCTTCTCTACTTTTTTTCTCTTAGAGCCCTATCCCCAGATATTGCAGGTTTTCTTGTTGTTTCTATTTCTTTTTCCCTTTTTTTCTTTTTTTGGTTACTGTTCCTGTGTGATTACATGGTGGGTTTTTCTCTTTGTGCTTTTAGTATTTTGATGGTTATTCAATTGTAATTTGTGTCTAACTGAGTGGGAGACAACAACAGTCATTGTTAGACATAACTACACCCAAAACTCATGCAACTTCACTTACTGAGCAAGAGCCACTACATCCTTCTCTGCTGATGGGTCAATGATAAAAAAAAACACCAAGAAGAGTGGGAATCACCCTTGGCTGCTCTTCACAAACAGTTAAGAGAGATTTAAGTACAAAAACGCCATGATGACTCAAAAAAACAGGCCATCACAGTCCACACAAAGAAGCAGGACAAAGTGGTAGAAACAAGGGAGCAGGATACAGACCCAGAACACATCCCTGAAGAAGATGCAGCATTGGAACTCTCTGATAAGGAATTCAAAAGAATTATCTTTAGGTGTCTTCAAAGGATTGAGAGACAAACCACAGAAAAAACCTTAGAAGAATTTTGGAAGAAAACACAAGGACGAAATGAAAAGATAAATGAAAAACTAGAAATGATTCGAAATCTACACATATAAATCCAGAACATTAATGCAAAATTGTCAGAACTATATAACACATTGAATTGACAAAGGAGAAGAATTGATG
>NW_006921750.1:2730226-2782417 GCF_000298275.1 Orycteropus afer afer | reverse complement strand
TTTGCTGCTCCGATAGAGCCTGGTGGAACCACTGAGACTATGGCCCCTAGCTGCCCTTCAGATCTGGAATTGAACCCACACCTATGGTTTCCAGCCAAACAAAAGACAGGCATATGAACTGAACATTTACCTCAAGTAGATACACTCCTTGGAGAGAACAATCATGGGAGAAACAAGGGCTGCTTATGCACAGGGAGACAGCTCAGGGAACAGGAGTGCATGGAGGGATGGACACAGGGAAGAGGTAACCATGGGGAGAAAGTGGGAAGGGAGCTGTTGCATTGTGGTAAACTGTAGTCAGTGTCATGGGACAAAGTATATGTGAACCGCTGTATGGAAAGTGAATTTGCTCTGTAAACCTTCACTCAAATCACAATTAAAAAAAAAAGAAAAAGAAATTTAAAGCAAAACAAAAAAAATAGCAAAAGTTATTCCAATTGAAATCTATTTCGCTGAGAAGTTTAATATACTTAATAAAAATTTATCCAGACTGACAAATAAAACAAAAGAAAAAGAAAAAGAAGTTGCAGAACACCAAAAACAAAAATGGAAGAAACTACTGTCGATCTCTCATAAATCAGTGGGATAATAAAAGAAAACAATGAAAAACTCCTATGCTCATAAATTTGACTTTTAATTTAATCCAACTACTTGAAAGACACAACCTACCAAAACTCATTGAAAAAGATATAGATCATGTGTTAGGCTGGGTTCTCTAGAGAAGCAAAACCAGTAAAACTTATACATATATATATAGAGAGAAAATTTTATCTTAGGAAAATGGCTCACACACTTATAGAAACTGAACTCCAAAGTTCATGGATCAAATGTGAAACTGGAGGCTTTTTCCAACTCACACAGCTGCAGGGGCTTACAAGTTCAAGGTGGGCAGGAGTATACTAGCTGTTGACTGCAATGAATGACAAATCCAAGATCACTAGGCCGAATGATGGATTGTCTGCTCATGGACAGCTACAGGCTCCACAACAGGATTCAGATCCACAGAAGAGTGTCTCTTTTTCCCAGGATGTCCATAAATATATTGGAAGCAGGCCACACCCCTAGGGAAACTCCCTTTCAATGGATTGGCTGTTAAAATTTATACATCCAATCTCATCATGGGAATAACCCACATTGCAACTGCTTAAACCACTCAGAATTGAGGTTCAGCCAAGTTTACACACCATTCCAAGTAACACAGTCCATCCCTTGTCAATTTGGCAGTTGTACACATTTCCTTAACCATATATAATCTCTGAATAAGGACAATTATAAAGTCATATTTGTGCCTAGCATGATATACTAACACACTATGATAGTTGGAGCTGTGTGTCAACTTGGCTGGACCACACAATTCTGTGTGTTTTAAAAGGTTGTGATGTGGGTTATTCCCATGATTGGGTTGAATGTATATGTTTTGAGCAGCCAATCCATTGAAAAGGAGTTTCCCTCAGGGTGTGGCCTGGGAAAAAGAGACACTCTGCTGTGGATCAGGATACTGTTGTGCTGTCTACAAACATCCTTGAGCAAACAATCTACCATTCCACCTAGAGATCTTGAATTCATCATTTCTTGGAGTCAACAGCTGGTATACTGCCTGCCAACATTGAACTTGTCAGCCCCTGTAGCTGTGTGAGTAGGGAAAACCCTCTAGCTTGACATTTGATCCAAGAACTTGGGACTTGCCAGCTTCTATAAGTGTGTGAGCCATTTTCCTAAGATAAAATTATCTTTCTCTATATGTATATATAGGAGCTCTGGTACCATAGTGCCTAAGGCACTTGAATGCTAACCAGAAGGCTGGTGGTTCAAACCCACCAACCACTCCTCAGAAGGAAGACAGGTCAATCTACTTCCGTAGTGACACTGCCTTGAAAACCCAAGGAGGGTTCACTATGAGTCAGGTCTGACTCGACAGCACATAACAACAACAACAACATATGTATATATACGCTTTACTGGTTTTGCTTCTCTAGAGAAACGAGCCTAACACATATGGTACCGAGAGAGTCTGGTGCAGCTCTCACAAATACCTAAAATGTGGAAGCAGGAGTGGAGTGTGTCCTTGACCCAAGACACTGGCAAAGAGATAGCAGCTTGTGGCATGAGAGACAGCAGGAGCAGAGCCAAGAGACTACCATGAGAGACAGTAGGAATAAAGCTGAGAGAATCAGCACAAGCCAGTGACAGTCTTACCTACCCATGTAGGAGAAAGCTGGATGCCATTTCACACATGGTTCCCAGTCTGAGTGGGTTGCTCTGGTCCTTAATTTATAGAAGAAACCAGCATGAGATGGAGCAGCTGAGTAGCTGCTTTGGGTATGTAGTCTGCTTTCCATATATAAGAAGCAGCTTTAGGAATGGTCTCTAGCTTCTGGCACGCTTGAGCCCTGCATGTAGCCATGTCATTTTTCAGCAGCCTTCCATGCATTGCCAAGCTTGGGACTTTCAATGAACTTGAATTAATGGCCTGCAGTGTGGTATGGCATCATTGGGACTGTGCCTTTTAACTTGTCAACTTTGGGCTTGTCAACCCTCAGCAGCCAGCAGCTGTCTGAGTGAAGAAAAGTGTCTTGCTCCAGTTGGCCAGAAGCTGAACCACAAGGTTGAGGGGCTTTCACTCAGCCCCTGGAACCTGGTACTTTGAACTCAGAATTAAAGCTTCCAAACTCTAAGAGAATAAACTTGTTTCTTCAAGCATTCCCATTTGTGCTATTTCTGTTAGAGCATTACTAGGTAACCAGACACACGCATACAACCAAAATGCACTAACCCTGTTTACATTTCATAGTTTGCAACAGAAGGAAACAAAAATATTTGTTGCACATATAAAATGAAGAAATATAACAATCAAAGTCCTTGTTTCTGCAACTAGTCATATGGTCGTAGCAGATATTCAGAACTACCTTCTTCCACCATCCATTCCATATTTCTCTTGTCCTGAGCAAGCACCTCAGCTGGTAGTAGTTCTTTTTCTGGTGGTGTGACCCAAACCTTCATTCTTGAAGGGTCTGGGCCATTAGTAGTCATATCAGAATTTGGTTGCTGTAATTTTCCATTGACTTTAATCACAGAGCATGGTAGTACTAAGAGATGTCCTAAAGAATCTCCTCTATTCCAGACATATCCTTCTTTACCTCCATTATGTAGTGTCAATCCAGACTCCCCTTGGTAATCAGGATCTATCCCACCAGATAGTAAGTACAGTAACACCCTTCTTTGTTGATCCAGAGGCATGAGGAAGCCAAAATGGCCTGGTGGCATTCTTAACTTCCAGTTCATTGCAATCAGTATTGTGTCTCAAGTGAGAGAGTTCCTCCTTTTGGGACTAAGATCTCCACATCCACAGAGCTTAGGGTAGCAGGGACAGGAAGCAAAAATTTTTTGAGTGGGTCACTAGGGGTAATAGTGAGTGGTACCATTCCCATCTCCTCCCCCTTGGTTCCTGAACCCATGAACCCTGGCTATTAGAGAAACAGCACCATATATTGGACACTGGTTTAGAGAATATATAGCTTTCTGGAGGACATTGCCCCAACCCATCAAGGTATTGCCACCTATTTGGTGCCATAATTGTGTTTTTAATAGACCATTCCATCATTCTGTCAAGCCAGCTGCTTCAGAATGATGGGGAACATGGTAAGACCAGGGAATTCCATAAGCATAGGGACATTGATGCACTTCATTTGCTGTGAAGTTAGTTCCTTGATCTGAAGCAATGCTGTGTAAGATACCATGAAGGTGGATAAGGCATTCTGTAAGCCCACAGATGGTAGTTTTGGCAGAAGCATTGCATACAGAGAAGGTGAATCCATATCCAGAGTAAGTATGTATTCCAGTAAGAACAAAACACTGTCCTTTCCATGATGGAAGTGGTCCAATGTAACCAACTTGTCACCAGGTTGTTGGTGATCTCCTAAGCAATGGTTTCATATCATGGACTCAGTGTTGGTCTCTGCTGCTGGCAGATTGGGCACTCAGCAGTGGTGGTAGCAAAATCAACCTTGGTAAGTGGAAGTCCATGTTGCTGAGCCCATGCATAATCTCCATCTCTGCCACAATAGTTACTTTGTTCATGAGCCCATTGAGCAATGACATGAGTAGTTGCAGAAAATGGATGGCAGGTTTCCACTGAACGTGTGATCCTATCCACCTGATTGTTAAAGTTTTCCACTGCCAAGGCCACCTTTTTGTATGCATTCACATGAGACACAAATATATTTACTCCTTTTGCCCATTCAAAGATCTATCCACATACCTCTTCCACATACATCTTTGTCACCAATTTTCTAATCATGCTCCTTCCAAGTCCCAGACCATCCAGCCAAGCCATTAGCCACAGCACATGAATCTGTATACAGTCATACATCTGGCCATTTCTTGTTCCACGCAAAGTGAACAACCAGATGCTCAGGTTGAAGTACTGCCCACTGGGAGGATTTTCCTTCACTACTGTCCTTCAGGTAAGTCCCAGAAAGGGGCTGCAGTGCTGCTATTGTCCACTTTCAAGTGGTGCCTAATGTCATGCAGAACTATCTGTAAACCAGACACAAATTTTCTCTTCCTCAGTCAACTGATCATAAGGAACTCTCCATGAGGCCATAGATACAGACTGGTAGAGGGAAGTTAATGTGACTGGAGTGGAGACCATAAGCATTTGGGCCACTTGTTCATGTAACTTAGTTTTTCCTTCAGGAGCTCTGGTAGCGTAGTGCCTAAGGCACTTGACTGCTAACCAGAAGGCTGGCGGTTCAAACCCACCAGCCACTCCTCGGAAGGAAGGTTGGGCAATCCTACTTCCGTAGTGATAACTGCCTCGGAAACCCAAGGAGGGGTCGCTATGAGTCGGGCCGACTTGACGGCAAATAACAACAACAACACCAGTTTTTCCTTCTGGTCCTACTTGAGCCTGATGTCTGATATACCACTTCCATTTAATTATGGAGGGCTGCTGTGCACATCCAACATTTTGACTCTGGGTCAGACAACATCCAGTTCACGATGGGAGGTTCAGGCCTCATGTTGACTTGGTGGCCCATGGTTAGGCATTCAGTCTCTACTAAAGCCCAGTAACAAGCTAAAAGATGTTTCTCAAAAGGAGAGTAGTTATCTGCAGAGGAGGGCAGGGTTTTGCTCCATAACCCCAAGGGTCTGTGTTGCGATTCACCAATAAGGACCTGCCAAAGACTCCAAACCACATGTCTATCTGCTGAAGACACTTCAGGCATCATTGGATCAGCTGGATCAAATAGCCCAAGTGGCAGAGCAGCTTTCACAGCAGCCTGAACCTATTACAGAGCCTTCTATTGTTCTAAGCCCCACTCAAAACTAGCAGCTTTCAGGTCACATGATAAATAGACTGAAGCAACACATCCAAAGGAGAGATATGTTGCCTCCAAAATCCAAAGTGGCCCACCAGATGCTGTCTCCTTTTTAGTTGTGGGGGAAACCAGATACAATAACTTGTCCTTCACTTCAGTAGGAATATCTCAACCTGCTCCACATCACTGGACCTCTAGAAGTTTCACTGATGTGGAAGGTGCCTGATTTTTTTTTGGGGGGGAGGGGTTAATTTCTCACTCTCTAGCACACAGATGTCTCACCAATAAGTCTAGAGTCATTGATACTTCTTTAGTAGGTCCAATCAGCATAATGTCATCAATATAATGGACTAGTGTGATGTCTTGTGGATGAGAAAGGTGATCAAGATCCCTATGAACTAAATTATGACATAGTACTGGGGAGTTAATATACTTTTGAGGAAGCACTGTGAAAGTATATTGTTGATCTTGCCAGGTGAAGGCAAGTTGCTTCTGATGGTCCTTTGATATTGGTATTGAGATAAAGCCATACCAAGTACGAGGAATGTACTAATTTGCTCAAGCAATGAAACAACAGCATGAACAGCATCCACAATAGGAGTCACCACCTGCTTAAGTTTATGATAACCTACTATCTTTCTCCAAGATCCATCTGTTTTTTGAATAGGCCAAATAGGCAAATTAAATGGGGATGTGGTGGGAATCACCACCCTTGCATTCTTCAAGTCCTTGATGGTGTCAGTATTCTCTCCAACCCCTCCAGGGATATGGTACTGCTTTTAGTTTACTACTTTTCTAGGTACAGGCAGTTCTAATGGCTTCCACTTGGCTTCTCTTACCATAATAGCCTTTACTCCACATGTCGGACCCAATGTGGGAATTCTACCAATTTGCTCAGTATATCTATTCCAATTATGCATTCTGGAACTGGAGAAATCACTACAGGATGCATTCGAGCACCCACTGGATCAACAGTGAGATGCACCTGAGCTAAGACTCTATCAATAACTTGACCTCTTTATTCCCTCACTCTAACTGGTGAGCCACAGTGATGCTTTGGGTCTCCTGGAATTAGTGCCAGCTCAGAGCCAGTGTCCAGTAATCCCCAAAAATTCTGATTATTTACTTTTCCACAGTGAACAGGCACTCTTGTAAAAGGCCCCAGATCCCTTTGGGGAAGGCTGGGAGAAAGATGGACATTATAAAATTCGGTAATAGTGGGGTCCTTCTTGAAGGGGACCTGACCTTCCATTCATTCAAAGGATTGTGGTTCTGTAAACTGACTCAAGTGTGGGAATTGATTGAGAAGGCATGACTCTTTATTCTGGTGATTCAATCTAGACTGTTGTTCATGTGACCTAGAATTCTTTTGTCTAAACACATCAAGTAAATATTTAGTAGGTTTGCCATGTATTTCACTCCTAGGAACACCATGCCTATGTAGCTAATGCCATAATTCTACATAAATCAGAATATCCTGATTACTTTTTTGACTCTGCTCTCCACAATGATAACCAAGCCCACCTTGTCTTTGTTGACTAACTGTTGCCACTTGGTCCCTACTACCACGAGGTCCAATCATCCCCATCATACTTAAGTGTCTTAGCTCAATTACAGCAATTCTGATCATTAAATCAGGCTTACATAAAATACCAATCACAGCAGTCTTCAATGATGCTGGGGTTTCCTTCACAAATTTGTTCCTCACCATACTGGTGAAAGGCGTGTCCTCTGGATTCTCCATTTCTGGTTCTAGAGGTCTAATCAAATAAATCCATTTGAACATGCAATTTCCTTAAGCCTGTGGATACCTTCTTCTACATTATACCAAGGCAGATCTGGTACTTCAGCCTGGCTTAAGGTAGGCTACCACATAATCCTTGCTTCAGTAAGCCAATCAAATAAACAATTAGATCCTTTCCTAACCTCTTGATCTGAAACATTGAATGAAGGATCCGTACTTAGTGGACCTAAACTCAGACTTATCCAACATTACATTCCTTGCATCATTATCCCACACCTTCAATAGCCATTCCCATACATTTTCTGTCTGTACATGTTAGCAAAATCAAGTAGGTCTTTTCAGGTGTAGCATTATCACCTTCTCAGTCACACTTTGTATTTCACCTTTTGGGACTTCTTTGGACTTAAGTTTGGTTATAGGTCTAGCAGCAAAAATGGGTGATTGGTGAAGTTCCTGAGAACATTCAGCAATGTCTTCCATGACATCTACCACAGGAAATTACCTAGAAGGAGCAGCTGGGTTAATCACATCAAAGGTGGAAGGGTAATGGTTTTATAGTAATCCCTTTAGATGGGAGGGATTCAACAGAATTTACATGTTCCATATCCTTGTTTTTCTGACTGTTTTCCCATTTGTCCCTATTCCAGGTTTCAGGACCCCAATTTTTCCCCATCAATGCCCTCACTTTAATTTCAAACACCATTCTGGGTTGGCAATTCAATTGGAGTACTTTAGCCACCCTTACAATAAGATTCTGGCTTTGGTTTTTGTCAATATCAGCTCTGTTACTAGAAGAAATAAGGCTTTCTTTCAGAAGACAACTGAAAACATTGAGGTCTTTTATGTGACTCAACAGCCCTGAACTCATCTCACTCTTTTACCACTTTCTCTAGCATAAGTAGGACCAACCAACCAGCTTCCGTATACTCCTTATGCTGACAAAATTGCAGAAAAGTATCAAATGTACAATAATCCAGAGCCTCACTTCTCAAAAGCACTTGATTTATTGGTGGTACTATTTTGCATATTGATGTTGCTACCTTATGCCACAGATTAGCAGGGCCCTCTTTACTAATGGAGGCAGAATCATCAGTGCCTTTATGATTAATCAAATTGGAGAAAAAAAACAAAATTGTTGAGAACCAATTTAGAAAGACCATCCTCATGATGATTTTATCTTTCTAGAACCACTCTCAGTACCAAATGTGTTAGACTGGATTCTCTAGAAAAGCAAAACCAGTAAAGCTTATATATATAGAGAGAGAAAGAGAAATTTATCTTAGGAAAATGGCTCACACATTTATAGAAGCTGGAAAGTCCCAAGTTCTTGGATAAAATGTCAAGCTGGCGGCTTTTCCAGACTCACACAGCTGCAGAGGCCGACCAGCTCAATGTGACAGACTATATACCAGCTGTTAACTCTGATGAATGATGGATCCAGGATCTCCAGGCTGAATGGTGGGTGGTTCACTCACAGACAGTTCACTCACTTGTAGGCAGCATAACAGGATCCCAATTCACAGAAGAGTGTCTCTTTTTCCCAGGATGTCAATAAATATATTGGAAGCAGGCCACAACCTTAAGGAAACTCACTTTCAACCAATTGGTTGCTCAAAACATGTACATCCTATCTCATCATGGGAATAACCCACATCACAACTGCTTAAACCACTCCAACTATCACATCATGTCTTTAATCAAAACAATAATTTCCTTTTTTTCTACCAGGAATCCCAAATTGTTTCAAGTTAACCTGAGTGGGTTAGGGCAATTCTAATTAAATGATTCCCATTTAGCAAGTCCAATCAATATTGACTTAAGGGTAGACTTACATGCCTTCAGTTTTACAATATCAATTAGAGAAAGAGTTCTCCAATTAGACATAATACAATAATACATTCAGGTAAAGGAGATACAACTACTTCATGCGACATCTGTTTAAATCCTCCAATTTTCATCCAACTTTTCACTTTAATCTCATCAACTGTTGCATCCATAAATCCTCCTAAGTTAACAATAGGCCCAATGAATATTTCATTGACAGGTTTTGAGGGAATGGTACATTGGGCTCCTGTGTCCAGAAGTTCCAAGAAGGTCTCTTCCCCATCCCTAGGCCATTTTACCCACAAGTGTGCATATGGCCTTGTGTCTCTTGTTGGGAGCTGGATTACGTTGTAATAAATTTGAAAAATAGAAAAAATACATTTCCATATATATATACACACACATCTATATTGTTGAAAACTGCCCAAAGTGGAATTGAAAACTTACATTGGCTTATTGGTTTATAAGTTTTAAAAATATTTTTAGGAATAAAAATATTCCTCTTAAATTTTCAGGCTTTAATGACTCCATAAGTGAGTTCCTTTCAACTTGTTTCAAAAAGACACAAATGAAATCAAGTTGCTCAAAAGTATAACTTCAATTCCAAAATCAGGGAAGGAGGAGGAGGGGGGGAGGGGGAGAGGGAGGGGAAAGAGGAGGGTATATTTATTGGCAAAATTGAACATTTATTGAACGAATATTTATTGCATATTTGACACTATTGGCTCTGGGTATTAAGCACTGAGGACCTGTCAAACATCTCTCAACATGAAACTTACAATGAGGGGAAATAGATAAAAAGCAATCCTTTAAGTGTACATCTGCTGGAGTTAAATTTTTATAGATAAAAACATATCAGAGTAAGAATAGTAGGGAAAGGGAAAGGCTCCAACTCACAGCACCCCTACGTACAACAGAATGAAACACTGCCCAGTTCCACGTCATCCTTTTTCTCTGACTCTCCACTTTACAAAGCATGATGTCACCTATAATAACATGTGCAAAATATTTGACAAAGCCTTACCATCTGTGGTGGAATGAACTACTCGATATGACTTTTCCAGCCATAGTATTTGTAACTCCCACCAGATTGTTGGGTTGGACCATGCAAATAAGGTGTGTAGAATTCTGATGTTGGGATTGGTTAGTTTCATCACTCAGGAAAGTTTAAAATGAGCCCGCCTAGAGGGGATCTCACTGCCATCAAAAGAGAAGAGCCAGAGGTGGAGTGGAGAGTGTCCTTGGACCAGAGATCCTTGCGCTGGTCTCCTTGGTAGAGATGCCTGGCAAAGAGAGACTCCTTTAATGACTCCCAGCAGAGAGATATTCTTGGCAGAGAGAGACACCCAGCAGAGATACACCCAGCAAAGAGACAGTGGCAGTAGAACAAAGAGGCAGGAGACCGAATGGTGGGTTTACCTGGCCCACAGAGTGAGAAAGCTAAGTGCCCTTGGGCAGGAGGCTTGCTGATATATTGGGTTGCACCTAGGTGTCCCTACTGGCAGAGATAAAAGGACTTTGTAACATTTGACAGAGAAAGACAGAGGCCAGGCTAAGAGAGGCCAAGGACCAGAGAGGCCTGTCTGAGGGCATAACAGCAGAGATACTGTCTTGTTTGAAAAACTGTATCCTGAGAGCATTCTGAACCTAAGTTCAGAACTGAGTTCAGAACTTGTTACTTCCCTTATAAAACCTCATCATCATGAGTATTGTCTGTGAGTTTCACATGGCCATTGAAATGAATTATTGAACCCAGCAGAGAAGTAGTAAGTGGCATGGGAGGGATGGTTGCTGTCAGAATTGGCAGAAAGGGTGTTGGCATGTCTGGCTTTATAGGAATTAGCCTTGGGCTGTTGATGGTGATTCTATTTCCCCCATGTGAGGTTGGAGGAGGTCAGAAGATGCTGCTTTCATCCATTTTCTGCACCATCCTGTTCTAAGGAGCATTATGGCTGTATTTCTTCCAACACAGATTTGCTTGCTCTTCTGGCTCTTCTTGCTCCATGGTATAGCCAATATCATAATTCAAATGCATGAATTCTTCTTTGGTCTTCCTCATTCATGATCTAGCTTTCACATATGTATGAGGAGATTGAAAATACCATGGCTTGATTCAAGTGCACTTTAGTCTTCAATGTGACATCTTAAGTTTTTAACACTTTTAGAAATCTTTTGCAGAAGACTTCTAAATGCAATACATTGATTTCTTGACATTTGTTTCCATGAGCATTGATTATGGATCCAAATAAAATGAAGTCCTTTATGACATCAATATTTTCTCCATTTTTCATGATGTTGCTTTTTGGTCCAGTTATGAAGAATTTTTTCTTTATGTTTAGGTGTAATTCATACTGAAGGTCTTTTACCTTCATCACAGCCCCTTAACTATTCATAGAATAACTAAGTACATGCATGGTCCCCAGTGAAAATTTCAAAAGTAAGTCTGCTTAGTTAAATGACATTTTCAAGAATTTCAATGTAAGATCCATGGCTGATGATACAGAAAAATGCGGACTTTCCCAATTTTCAATAAAGTAATTGTTGTTGTTGTTTGCCATTGAGTCGGCCCCGACTCATAGCGACCCTTCCTTGGGTTTCCGAGGCAGTATCACTACGGAAGTAGGATTGCCCAACCTTCCTTCTGAGGAGTGGCTGGTGGGTTTGAACCGCCAGCCTTCTGGTGAGCAGTCAAATGCCTTAGGCACTATGCTACCAGAGCTCCTAATAAAGTAATAAAGACTGTGAAATTAAAAAGAAGTGTTTTATCACTATCTCAGTGTGTGACAATGATATATTTAATAGTTTTAGTTTAATAAACTAAAGGAAGACTGAGCAATCTAGAAACCCCAAAAAATCAAAGAGGGGTCACTATGAGGTAGAACTGACTCAATGGCAGTGAGTTTGGTTTGGTTCTGTATGTTATATAATTCATTACTGTGTCAAATAGTTTGAATAGCCACTCTGAATCAGGAATGGAGTTAGTAGCTGAAATTTGAGAGATTAGTTAAACACAACCTCTGTCTTTAAGGAGCCTATATAGCCCGTGTGACATGGGCATGAATTAATTTGAAATATTTGAGTATGCAGAAAATGGTGCAGGAACACAGAGAAGGGCATGAAATTAACTAAATTGCCAAGGGAAACTCACAGAAAAGATGAAACTTGAGCTGGATCTAAGGAGAGTAACCAAAATTCACCATCTGGACAATTAAAACCCAAAAACCGAGCTCACTGCCATCAAGTTGATTCTGACTCATAGTGACCCCTCCTTGGTTTTCCCAGGTGATATCTCTATGGAAGTAGATTGCCTACTATTCCTTTTGTGGAGTGGCTGGCGATTTTGAACTGCCAGCCCTCTGGACAATTAGAGAAAATAATTTAGACAATAACAACATATTTAAAATAGAACCAAGGAAAGAAAGAGTTTATCTAAGAAACTGGAAGTAATCAAGAATGGCTAAAACACATGCTATTTTTTGTGAGGCAGACTCAAGATGAGATTGACAAGACAGTCCTAGCACTCATCATAGAGAGAGGAGCTTAAATTTTATTTCATAGACACTGAGGAGTGATTAGCTCATTAAAGGCTTAACATTCTTTCATTTATTTATTTTCCTTCTAGAATTATAGTTTACAGACTCACTAAGCTTCCAGTTCATGGAAAACTATCATTCAGAATTGAATATAAAAGAGGCTGAGAATTCACATATTAACCATGCGCTTGGATTTGGGTTGTAGATCTAATTAACCTCTGGATTCTTACTTTCAGGTTCATATTCTTGTGAGGGGTTAAACACGCCTGAGCCAGCACATTTTCTGAATCAGAAATAAACTTAACAAACAATATCTCAACCTGACACAACAATATCTACCCACTGGTATCCTGGAATTACAATTATCCATGAGAACAGAAATTTGTTGCAAGCATGTACAATAAAGTACACTTAAAAAAAGCAGTATGAGGCAACAAGTCTAAGGTAAATAGTGTATAAATCCAAATGTTAAATTAAATGTTTCACTGGGCAATGAAAAAGAGTTATGCGTTTACTCTCTCTTCTTGTGTAAGAAATTGATTAGCCAAATTCCAAATTCATAAGGTAACTGACTTAAACTCATTTAGCCCAATTCCAGAATGAGTGTTTAAGATACATAACAAAGTATAAAGTAACCAAGATCCTAAGTAAAAAAAAAAAAAAAAAAAAAGTTTAAGATACATGATAATGTATATATGTGGTGTAGTGAATTATTTAATGTGGCCCTCCTAGCCATAGTCCTTGTAACTTCCACCAAATGACTGGGTAAGACCATGCAAATATGAGGTGTTTGTGGCCCAATGAAGGTGGGTTTTCTAACAGTGTAAATAAGGGACATGACACATTTCTGGGGAGTAGGACCATGCAAATAAGGCACATGAAACACTAACGTGGGGATTGGTCAGCTTTGTCATCTCACTAGGCTTAAAATGACTCAGCTCAGAAACAGAAAGTAGGAACTTGACTACCACCAAGAAGGGACACTTAACTGAGAGTTTGTCATACTGTGGTGGCCTGTGTGTTGCTATGAGGCTAGAGGCTATGCCATCAGTATTTCAAATACCAGCAGGGTCACCCAAGGTGGACATATTTCAGTGGCGCTTCAGACTA
This sequence comes from Orycteropus afer afer, assembly GCF_000298275.1. NCBI lineage: Eukaryota > Metazoa > Chordata > Mammalia > Tubulidentata > Orycteropodidae > Orycteropus > Orycteropus afer. The sequence goes on along the minus strand of NW_006921750.1, from coordinate 2,768,885 downwards.
AGACAGACTCAGAGGAAGGGGTCATCTACTTCTCAAAGAATTGGCCAGTGAGTACCTTATGATTAGCAGTGAAATGCTCTGATATATTACTGGGAAACATTATGAATAGCCCTGAAACATTGTCTGATATAGTGCCAGAAGAATGGCTCCTCATGTCAAAAGGTACTCAGAATATGACTGGGAAAGAGCTTCCTCCTCAAAGTAGAGTAGACCTTAATAAAATGGATGGAGTAAAGCCTTTGCTAATATGGCACAACATAAATTGGGAAGAAACAGCTGCAAACATGAATTAATAACTGGAACATGGAATGTATAAAGTATGAATCCAGGGAAATTGTAAGTTGTCAAAAATGAAATGAAATGCATAAAAATCAGTATTCTAGGTGTAAGTGAGCTGAAATGGTCTTGTTTTGGCCATTTTGAATCAGACAATCATATGATTGACTATGCCAGGAATGACAAATTGAAGAGGAATGGCATGGCATTCATCATCACAAAGAATGTTTCAAGATTTATCTTGAAAAATAATGCTGTTAATGATAGGCTAATATCCATACACCTACATGGAAGACCAGTTAATACTGCTATTATTCAAATTTACCCACCAACCGCCAAAGCCAAAGATAAAGAAAGCAAAGATTTTTAACTTCTGCAATCTGAAATTAACTAAACATGCAATCAAGATGTATTGATTATTATTGTATTTTATTGTACTGGTGTATACATATTATTGCATCATACTGGTGATTGGAATGCAAAATTTGGAAACAAAGAAGAATCACTGGTAGTTAGAAAATATAGACTTGGTCATAGAAATTAACCTGGAGATTGCATCATAGAATTTTGCAAGATCAATACCTTTTTTTCCAACAACATAAATGGTGGCTATATACATGATCTTGCCAGATGGAATATACAGGAATCACGTTGACTACATTTGTGAAAATAAGAGATGAAGAAGCTCAATATTGTCAGCCAAAACAAGGCCAGGAGCTGAATGTGGAATGGACCATCAATTGCTCATATGCAAGTTTCATTTAAAGCTGAAGACAATTAAAACAAGTCCACAAGAGCCAAAATATGACCTTGCTTATAAACCAAACCCAAAATCAAAACCAAACTCACTGCTGTTGAGTTGGATCTGACTCAGAGAGACCCCTCCTTGGGTTTCTGAGGTGGTATCTCTATGGAAGTAGATTGCCCAATCTTCCTTTGGAGGAGTGGCTAATAGGTTTGAACTGCCAGTTTTCTGGTTTGCAGTCAAATGCCTTAGGCACTATACTCCTGACCATGATTATATCCCACCTGAATTTAGAGACCATCTGAAAAATAGATTTGATGCATTGAACACCAATGACTGAAAACCAGATCAATTGTGGAATCACATCAAGAATATCATGCATGAAGAAAGCAAAAGTTAATTTAAAAGATAGGAAAGGAAGAAAAGACCAAAATGGATGTCAGAAGAGACTCTGAAACTTGCTCTTGAATGGAGAATAGCAAAAGCAAATAGAAGATAAAAGAGCTGAGCAGAAGATTTCAAAGAGCAACTCAAGAAGACAGTCAATTATTACAGTGAAATGTGCCAAGACCAAGAGTTAGAGAACCAAAAGAATACTCATGACCTTTCTCAAGCTGAAAGACCTGGAGAAAAAATTCAAGCTTCAGATTGCAATATTGAAAAATTCTATTATCAAATGATGCAGGAAACATCAAAAGAAGATGGAAGGAAAGCAGAGTCACTGTACCAAAAATAATTGGTCAATGTTCATCTATTTCACGAGGTTGCATATGATCAAGAACCAATGATATTGAAGGAAGAAATCAAAGCTGCACTAAAGGAAGTGGTGAAAAACCAAGCTCCAAGAACTGACAGAATGCCCATTGAGAAGTTTCAACAAACAGATGCCACACTGGAGGCACTTACTCATCTATGCCAAGAAATTTGGAAGACAGCTACCTGGCCAACTGCCTGGTAGAGATCAATATTTGCACCCATTCCAAAGAAAGGTTATCCAATAGAATGTAGAAATTATTGAACAATATCATACACAAGTAAAATCTTGGTGAAAATAATTTAAAAAAAAATTGTAGTAGTGTATTGACAGAGAACTTCCAGAAATGCAATCTGGATTAAGAAGAGGATGTGGAACGAGGGCTTTCATTGCTCATGTCAGATGGATCTTGGCTGAAAGTATAAAAAGTATCAGAAGATGTTTACTTGTGCTTTATTGTCCATACAAAAATATCCTATTGTGTGGAGCATAACAAATTATGGATTACATTGAGAAGAATAGGAATCATAGAACACTTAATTGTGCTTATGAGGAACCTGTAGATAGACTAGGAGGCTGTTGTTTGAACAAAGCAAAGGGATACTGCATGGTTTAAAATCAAGAAGTGTTGTATTCTTTCACCATTAGTTATTCAATCTGTTTGCTGAACAAATAGTGCAAAAAGCTGGACTATACGAAAAAGAAGGCAGCATCAGAATTGGAGTAAGACTCATCAATAACCTGCAATATGCCGATGACATAACCTTGCTTGCTGAAAGTGAAGATGACTTGAAACACTTAACTGATGAAGATTAAAGACTAGTCTGCAGTATGGGTTACATCTCAATATAAAGAAAATAAAAATCCTCTCAACTGGACCACTAAGCAGCATCATAGTAAGTAGAAAAAAGATTGAGGGTGTCAAAGATTTCATATTACTTTGTTCCACAATCAACACCAGTGGAAGTAGCAGTCAAGAAATCAGACATCATATCTCAGTGGGTAAATCTGCTCCAAAAGACCTCTTTTAATTGTTGAAGAGCAAAGATGTCTCTATGAAGACTAAATTGCACCTAACTCAATCCATGATATTGTCAATAGCCTCATATATATGTGAAAGCTGCATAATGAATATGGAAGACCAAAGAAGAGTTGATGCTTTTGAGTTGTGGTGTTGGTGAAAAATACTGAAAGTAACATGGATGGCCAAAGGAACTAACAAATCTGTCCTGGAAAAGTGCAGCTTGGAAAAAAAGTGCTCCTTGGAAGTGAAAATGGCCAGACTTTGTCTCACCTACATTGATTATGTTGTCAGAAGGCACCATGGAAAAGGATATCATGCTTTGTAATGAGGAGGGTCAGTAAAAAAGGGGAAGGCCCTCAATTGTGGTAGCTGTACCAGAAAAAAACATGAGAAAACACCCCTCACCCCTTGAAACAGGATGCAACTGAGGAAAAACACCCCTCACCCCCCGATAAACAGGATGCACCTGAGAAAAAGACATGTCCTGAGTTTCTGAAACAAAGAGAATTAAAAAAAAAAAAAAAAACTTCCATGTGTCAGGAAGTAATCCTAACCTATATAACTCGGCTGCTTGGGAGAATAAGGCACTGCAGGCTAGGAGCGAGCTTCAGCTACCTGCAGTCAGCAAGCCTGAATAAAACCTTTTTTAAAAACGCTGACATTATAGTGGCTATTATTTTAGTTGGAACCCATAACATTTGGGGGTTCGTCTGGGATAGCCACAGTGTCCCAGCGCCTCTGCCCAGTGGTCACCTCTGGGAGAGAAAGCATTTCCAGGGGAGGCGCCCCCTGAAGAAGTTCCAAGGCCCCCAAACTCCATTCTCCTTGCTGGGTGTCCACCCTGGAGACGTGGAATTAAGCTGATTCAGCGTATACCTCTGGAGGTAAGATTTGTTCTTCATTACTTGGTGACATGGTAACCTTGTGACTAGTCATTTGGTTTGACCAGAGAAGGGGATCGGCGGTGATCAGCACCACCCTGGCTCTTTCTCAACTGGACGCAGTCTGAGAAATTCATTTGGTTTGTGTAACTCGTACAGTCCTTGTATGGTCTCCATGTTGTCTTGTGAAGTCACTGTTTTCGTCATTTGTCTCCCTATTATAAGTATTTCAACTTTGTGGCCATTGTCCCAATTGACTGGCCTGTTGGACAGAAAATTATCCTTGGATTGTGTTATTTCTTTATATGTTTCATGTTTACAGGACTGAGTTGTTACTCATAGTAAATGAGTTCTAATTCTGAAATATTGTATTGGTTTGAAAGGTTTAAGCATTTTGTTCTAAGTATCTTAGAAGATTTTGATTGGTTTTATCCAAAAACTTGGGATTTTTATGGTTTAAATGAGTGGATCATTGATTTGGCTACTCAAGGCATCCTACAAGAATTTACACCCTGGGAAATGAAGTTTTACTTATTATTTCATTATTCTTACTCTAGTAAATATTTAATCTGACTTTCAAATTCAGGATTAAATCCTAGGGTAAATAAATTAACACTTTAGGATTTTGGGTTAGGGTGTGTTTTAATGTATGTGTGAACAACTGTGTCTAGCTAACTGAAACCCTAAGGGATTAGGGACATGATTTGTTTGTGTGTAAAAAGTGTGTGTGCATGGCACCGGTGCAACAGTTCCGAGTAAATATAAGTGTGATTGAGTGAATGTAAATGTGATTGGAAATTAAGTAACCAAGGTACCAGAATGGGACTCCTTAACTGTATTCTGAAAAACTGAACTTTCAGAAGTTAAGGAAGAGAAATTATATCCTTTCTTAAATCCATTTTTAAGTCAGGCAAACCCTTTTTAAAATCCGTTTTTAAATCAGACTGTTTCAGCTGTAACCATGCCTGCCAGCACTTGCTCTCCTCTGCCTTTTGACCCTTTCCCTCCCTCAGGAAAGCAAGTTAACTATTTATCATCCACCGTAAATATTTATATTTACGGTGGATGATAAATATCACCTATACAAACTATGGTGCAAAAGGCGAGGGCCATGGATGAAGGCATTCCATTAGAACTAAAACATATTTTTCCCTTAACAGAATACATAAATCAGTAGACTAATCAACTGAAGCAAGAGCATAAAGCAATTTCTTTTAAAACTCTTAAATATTTGAAACAAGTTGCTGCTACCTATGGGCCAACAGCACCATTTGTAAAAACCTTAATAAATACCATTGCTAGAGAATTTTATGTCCTTGTAATTGGTATATGCTGGCTAAAACTGCATTAGAAGAAGGAGATAATTAATCCAGAGGCTAGGGCTTTTTGTTACACTGAACCAAAAGCCCAAGGCCATATACATAGAATGGAACAGTAATCAAGATGAAAAGATGAACCTGCAATGTTTTTAAAGGATTATGTATTTTGGATTATGTGTTTGTCTGAATATGCTCCATACTATTTTTGAGCCAATTAAGAAAATTGTAATTATTGAAGTAAAACACATAAAATGACTTAGTATAATCTAACCTACTGAACAAAACCACCTTAAGAACTAAATTCAAAGTTTTAGCATGGCCTGAAAAGCAACAGGGAGAGTAAAAATGACTAGTAATAATTAAAAAAAAAAAAAAAAAAGAGGGGGAAAAGAGTAGTTTACAAAAGTAGAATGTCTGGTTGTTCCAGAACATGAAAAATAGCAAAAGTTAAATTTGAAAATGTGTAGTAAGTTGTAGAAGATTTGATGGAAAGTGAACTTTATTTGCCTTAGTTTTAACACCTGCAAATAATAAGTGTGAAGAAACAATGAAGTACATTGAAACTTTGATAACTTTAGATCAGTTTTGGTGGATTTATTCATAAGATGGAAAAAGAATGATGAATCTTTCACTGCAAAATGTTACATTGACAGTGTACTTTCTATTAAAATAATAGTAAAACCATAGTATTTAAGACGGGTTAAGTGGTATGAACTAAATCCCTATGTCATGACGGTTTCTAGCAGTGATGAGTTCAAGTAAATGTCAACTATTAAACTAAATATATTTTGCCAGTGGAAATGAAAATTGGAAAAGATTGAAAATAGATCACTACAAATGATTTAAAAAAAAAAAAAAAATTAAGGGTGTCTTTCAGGACTCTAAAGACCCTTACCTTGACTCCATTCTTCCCCATCTACCCCTCAGAAAATGGTCTCCCCAAAACACACCCAGAGTGGTGTGAAAATTTGGCCAGGGGTCTAGGCCAGATCCATCAGGGCAATATCCATTACAGCAGGTTCCAGCCGGTTTAGATTATGAAGGAAATCCTGGAGGTTTCGTTTGGACTCTTATGCCATTCACCATGGCTGATTTACATTAATATGTTATTAACTACCTTATCCCTGAAGAAAGGCGATTGGTATTAGGGAAAACAAAAACAGAAACCAAGAGACTTCATAACATGAAAACTTAGCCAGGGACCACAACCATCAGGAACAGATCCAGAGTGCAATACCCAGGGGACAGAGCAAGAGTGACTCATATGAAAGAGTGCATTGTCGCAGGACTCAAAGCACCCTGAAATATGGCACAAACTCCAAAATTAAAAGGGGAACTGAGTATGAATACTTCTCAACTTGTAAAGGTTGCCTTTAATGTCTACAATAACTGGGACCAGGAACAGGAGAAACAGAAGCAAAGAGACATGAAGCAACAAACTACCTTGCTGGCTGCCGCCCTGGAACACTTGCCACGAAGTCAATCCTACCGGGTAAGTCCCCATGGATCCCCAATGGATAGAAAGGGAGCAAATCAAGCTCCTGCTTCAGGAGGCCAGCCAACAAAGTTGGGGCCTCAATAGTGTGCTTGAAGGATGGGCACTGGAAAAGGGAGTGCCCAGAATGGGCCCTCCAAAACCAACCTAAGGGGGGCCCAGCAGATAGTAAGCACAGCTGACAGCACTCAAGAATGATGGGGTCCAGGGTCTCCATTACAGACTGGGCAAATTCCTATCTCCTACTAGGACCCTGGGTGGCAATAACTGGGAAAACAGTCCATTGAATCTCTACTCGACACAGGGGCAACTTCAGTCCTAAACATCTCCAAGGCCTCTCTGTCCCAGAAGACTATGAGCATTACTGGAGTTTCAGTAATATAAAAATCTTCTTCAAGCTCTTAAATGCCAGGTTGGGAGCACGGTATTAGCTTAGAAATTTTTATACATGACTGAATGCTCTGTTCCTCTGTTGGAATAAGCCTTAATAACAAAGTTAAATATTCAAGTTACTTACCAGCTAACAAGCTCCAGATGGATGTTAATCTCTACCAGGCATAGGCCTTACAAACAACCTCCTGCAGTTACCTGCTGCTATGGACTACAAAAGCAACAACAGGACAGAACTATCACTGAAACGAGCACTTGTTATGACAAAAGATGCCGTGTACACTTGGCTGAGTAAACTTATTGAAGGACTCAATCTGTACACAAACCATCCAAAAGGTTACACAAGGCTGCTTGACCTATACCAGAAACAATCCAAAGTGCAGCCTACCTCCAGTGGTGAGAGGAATTCAAACAAGAGGACTGAACCTATACAAGGACTGGCAGGTAAAATTTATAAGTCCTGAAAAATAAATTAATAAATTAATAAATTAATTAAAGTACCTGTTAGTATTTATAGATACTTTCACTTGATGGGAGAAAACCTTTCCCTGCAGCACGGAAAAGCAGCAGAGGTGAGTAAACCCTATTAAAATTATCCCCAGTTTAGTTTGCTAGTCTCAGTTCAAAATAATTATAAGGGAATATTTGCATTTCAAATAGTCCAACAAGTAACAGGACTAGCCTATTGACAGGGAAGACTGAGAAGATGAAGCACACTTTTAGGAAGACACTAGTTAAGATGTGCCAAGAGACCATCTTATCTTAGATAGAACTCCTTGACCTGTTGTGGATCTGGTAGCCCCCAGAAGCAGGCTTAAGTTAAGCCCCTATGAAATATTATATGGGAGACCATTTTCTAGAGTGTGGCATCCTAGTTATGCAGCAAAGGGAGACCTTACAAATGTTAAAGAATTGGATATTTTAAAACATGTATAAACTTTATCTGCAACACTAACCAGTTTGCTTCCAGCAGGTTATTATGTCCTACAGATACTCCCCTCCCTAGCTTCTATCCAAGTGATTGGGAGTGCAATGACTGGACTCCAAGAACCAACACCCTCTGCCCTTACTAATCTCTTACACCATTGCCAGCCAGAAGGACTAGTCCTGGTGAAAAGACACACTGCTACAGGATTAACCCTGTGTTAGAAGGGACCTTGCACTGATTTTGATTACACTCACAGCCGTGGAAGTGAATAACCTCACACCATGGATTCATCACACGCATCTGAAGCCAGCACCTCCCAACTAGCAATGACAAATCTTCAAGAACCCAGATCAACCTCTCAAGCTAAGAGTGTCTTGTTCCCTGTTTCACGGTCTTGACTTAATTATGTTTATGTACATGTTGGTCACAGGACTTTTACTGGAAAGTATCCCCCACCCAATGTCAATGGATAGGACAAATGGTCTTCAAGGCCACTCAATGTGATAACCTTGAAACTTTCAGTTTTAAAGTAGATTTGTGCACCTTAGTATATCCCAGGGTAGGAAGGAGTTACTCATGTAACTCCAACCCCAATCTAGCCCAACATTGCTGGCTTTACTTTAACCCAAAACCCCCTTTTTATGTAGGTTTAGGAAACAAACTCTTCTCCCCTTTGTTAACAAAGAATGTACTTTCCATAGCATTCATCTCCCATTAGGAGACTTAAAAGGAACCTGGAAATTGTTTTATTTCTCCCCATTATGATGTGTCACAATCCTGATTTACAACCTATTGTAACTGGACCATAATCATGACATATAATGGAACCCCTCTGTATATTCATGCTCCCAAAAACACTTGGTTTTCTTGCTCATTTGGCTTAGACATCTGTATATCTACTTATGCATTCAGTATTTCTGAAAAACCTTTTTTTTTGTACCTCAGTACATGTGTTACCCCGGATCGATGTATATGAAGGAGACCAAGGCCTAACCTTACTAACAGCCCCAGAATACCTTAGGCATAAGAGTTCCCATATTAATCCCCCCACTTGTGGGATTGGGAATTGCAGGGTCCGTGGCCACAGGAATCTTGACCCGTATCACCCAGGACCAGGACTTGAGAGAACTAACCCAAAGCATCCACGTGGATTTAAGTGAAATAGAACTCTCTATCTCAGAGCTCTCAAAGCAAGTTGAATCCCTAGCTGAGGTAACCTTACAAAATTGAAGAGGGCTAGGTTTACTATTTCTTAAACTAGGAGGATTATGTGCAGCCCTAGGAGAAGAGTGCTGCTTCTATGCTAATAAAACTGGCATCATTAGAAGAACTTTAGCCATCTTTAGAAAGTGTATAAAGAAAAGACAAGAAATACTGGACTACACAAAAAGTTGGTACCAAAACATATATGATTGGTCCCCATGGGCTACCACCCTGATCACCAGTGTAGTAGGCCCCTTAGCATTACTCCTTATGGGACTATTAGTGGGTCCATGCACACTCAACATGCTTATCAGGTTCATCCAAAATAGAATAAGGGCAGTCAAACTCATGGTACTCTGAACTCAACAGAGGAATAAATATAGGTGCTGGAAATGAATCAAAGATTTGATTCCCAAACAAAAGCAGTAAGGAATATGGTAGCTGCACCAGAAAAAAAAAAAAAAAAAAACCATGAGAAAACACCCATCACCCATTGAAACAGTATGCACCTGAGGATAAACACCCCGCACCCTCTGATAAACAGGATACACCTGAGAAAAACACCCCTCAGCCCGTGATAAACAGGATGCACCTGAGAAAAACACATATCCTGAGTCTCTGAAACAAATAAAATTAAAAAAAAAAATTTCCACATGTCAGGAAGTAATCCTAACCTATATAACTTGGCTGCTCGGGAGAATAAGGCACTGCAGCCTAGGAGCATGCTTCAGCTCCCTGCAGTCGGCTAGCCTGAATAAAACATTTCTTTAAAATGTGGACATCATATTGGCTATTATTTTAATCGGAACCCATAACAAATGAGATAGACTGATATAGTGGTTGCAAGAATGGGCTCAGATATACCAGGTATTGTGATGATAATGCATGACTGGGCAGTGTTTTGTTCTATTGTTCATAGGGTTGCTGTGAGTTGGAGCTGACTCAACAGAACCTAACAACAAGAAGAAACAGGAGTACGGTGCATCCTTTGGACTCAGGGTCCCTGCATTGGAAACCTCTTACATGTAAACACAAAAAGTTTTAACACCTGAGACAACAAGAGACAGAAAAAAAGTGGCAAAAGATAAACTATGGCAGCAGAAGCAGCAGAACCAAAAGATGGTAAGAATCAGTGCACTGGGTTTCTAGACCATGGAGTAAGAAAGCTGACAGTCTTTGACTAGGATGCTTGATGGAGAAGTAGAGTACTTCCAGACACCCGCTATAGCTAAGTTTACCTGCCCATGGAGCTAAGCTTACTGGCAGAGTAGAGTGCCTCTGGGCTCTCATTGGCAGAGCAAAATTTTTTTTGTAACATTTCCCCAAGGCAGAAGCTAAGGGGCCAGGGCTGAGAAGCTGAGGGCCAGAGAGAGGCATGCCTGCATACAGGGCTGAAAAGAGACTGTTCTGGTCAAAAAACTGTATCCTGAGTTGTTTCTGATCCTGAAAGGTAACTTGTTACTTACCTAATAAATCCCATAATTGTGAGTATTGTCTGCAAGTTCCTTGAAGCCATTGCAATGAACTATTGAACCCAGTAGGGAAGCAGAGAATGTCATGGGAAGAAGAGTTGGTGCCAGAATTGATCAAAAGTTTGGAGGGTACAGACATGTCTCACCTCCTTCTCTTAGGAATTAGCCTTTAGGCTATAGATGCTGATGAATCTCCTTACCCCTTGTGATGTTAAAACCCACTGCCATTGAATCTATTCTGCCTCATAGCCACCCTATAAGACAGAGCAGAACTGGCCCTTAGGGTTCCAAATCTGCAAATCTTTATGGAATAAAACTTCCTTATCTCTCTCCCACAGAGCAGCTAGTGGGTTTGAACCACCGACTTTTTGGTTAGCAGCCAAATGCTTTTACCACTGCACAACCAGAGCTCCATCTTGTGAAGTTAGAGGAGGTCAAATGCCACCCCGTCTTCTTTAACAGGGACACTCCACTTTTACAGTGTAAAGTAATCATGATTCTAACTCAAAAAGCAATTTCTCCTCTGCATATCTTTACATGTGAACTATGGGGATGTGAGATTTGTGTGAAAACAGAACAATTCAAATACAATAATTGTTCTAATAATGATTTGCTTAGTTTATTTGTCATGCCTGTTCTGTTATCACATATATTATAAACAATAAGAGTGTACTAATGTTTCTAGTACGTAATTATCTTACAAAAAATATATGCTAAGAATTGGAGTATGTGGAGTTCATAGGTGGTATGAACAATTAACTTACTTGGCTGCTAATTGAAATGTCCCAGGCTCCAATCCACCCAGAGGAACTTCCAAAGAAAGGTCTTGGGATTCCCTTCCAAAAAAATCAGACATTGAAAACTCAATGAACGACAGTTTTACTCTTACACACATGGGGTCAACATGAGTTATAACCGTGAGTTATAACCAGCAGCTGGTCATAGGTGTGTGCAGTATTTCTCTCTGTAAATCTTTGAAAGATTTCTTTGAGTGAGATGCTAATTCTAGTGTCTGTTTCACAAAAGGTAGGTGTGGAGACTTTGGTATGGTTGTTACATAGTGAACAGGGTCTCCTTGCTCTCCTAGTAACTAGTGATATAAGGAAAGATTATAAATAGGGCATTCACTTTCATTCAGTAAGGCAGTTAAGCCCATTTAGTTAACTCTGTCCTTTCCAAATTTCTTGTAAAGTAAGTAAAATTGTAAAGTAAAAATAGGGGACAAAAATACTCTTAAAAATGAGAGGTCTCAGACATTAAAACAAACAAAAAAGTTTCTAAACTCAGGAATTTAGTGTAAGTGGTAAACCGTTAGAAAACACAGAACAGTGCTGTGTGGACAGAAAAGTAACAGAGTCCCATACATCCACATTCACAAGAACAGACACAATGAAACTAATGAGAAGTCACAAAGATTAAGAATCACAAAGACTAAAAATCACAAAGACTAAGAAATTCGGGGCATGAATTCCACAGCTCCTAACTGTACCACATTATCAACAAATGAATTTATCTTGGCACACACATAAACTATTCTTTTAGCCAAAATCAGGAGCTATGTAAACCTCAAACAAAGATTGCTATAGTCAGTTCCTAATGAAAGCTGAAAGGCGAGGGAGCAGTTCATCAGCTAACTCAGATATGGTTAGCAAAGTACTTCATTTATCTAAGCCTCCTTCTACATTCTTTACAGACATCCAGAATAACAACCCATTAAAAAAAAAGAAAAAAACTAAACTCACCGCCATTGAGTCAACTATACTCACAGCAACCACTCCTTGGATTTCCAAGGCGATATCTCTACAAAAATAGTTTGCCCAGTCTTCTTTTGGGAGCTCTGGTAGCATAGTGCCTAAGGCACTTGACTGCTAACCAGAAGGCTGGCAGTTCAAACCCATCAGCCACTCCTCGGAAGGAAGATGGTACAATCTACTTCCATAGTGATACTGCCTCGGAAACCCAAGGGGGGTTCACCCTGAGTCGGTTCCCACTAGACGGCACATAACAACAATCATCCTTCTGAGAAGTGGCTGGTGGGTTTGAACTGACAGTGTTCTAGTTAACAGTCAAATGCCTTAGGCATTATGCCACCAGAACTACCCATTAGCAAAATATGTGAATACACATCGCCTTATTCATTTTCCCATTAGAATTTGGCAAACTGAGTAGAAGCACCAAATACATGCTACAGTTAGTAGTCAAAGGGGGAATATTATAAGGAGTCAGGAACTATCCCAATATAAAATTATCTTTGGCTAAGAAACAGAATAAAATAAAAGGAAAACAAATCTAATTTGTGTTGTTATTAAGATTAAAGAACATTTTGCACTTTTAAAATAGAAATGACAAAATCAGCAATAAAAAATTGAATGAAAAATGTGATAAAATTTTAAAACTTTGAGAATTATAAACAGGGAGAAACTAAGATTGCTGAATGCCCTAAGCATTCTTTTAGTTTCTTCTTGTTTATAATTTTAAAGTTTTAAAATATTATATATAAGTATTAAAATGAATTGTTGCTAACTGTGGTTGAGTCAGCTCTGACTCATGGTGACCTCATGTACAAGAGAAAGAAATGTTGCCTGGTTCTGTGTCATCTTCATGATTGATTGTATATAGATAGATAGATAGTTTATTATTATTATTATTTACTAGAAAAAGGAGAAAAGAACATTTAAAACTTATCAACAGAGGGAAATATCGGAAAATAAATACAAAGCATTAAAAATGATCTCATCATATAAATTTAAGTATCATCTATATTACAAAAAAGCAAAGACCAATAACTCTTCTAATGAAAGCCCAATATTTTCAAATTTTCCCCTGCCTAAAAAGTGTAGTGCATAACATTTATGAGACACACCTAAAGCAAAATGATGCAGAAATGTAAAAATAAGGAAGTTTTGTTAGTTAACAGAAATTACAATTAACAAGTTTCAAATACTTAAGCCTACCCCTCAATGATGGGCTCAGGTATAGCAAGGATTGTGAGGCTGGCACAGGACTGGGCAGTGTTTTGTTCTGTTGTATAAAGAGTCACTATGATTCAGAGCTGACTCAATGGCACATAAAAGCAACATTCAAAACTTAACAAATTTTGCTTAAAAACATCATGCTTTAAAAGCCAATAGAATTGAACAGAAATACCCAAAACTAAACTCACTGCCATTGATTCAACTCCAACTCACAGAGACCCCTATTGGGTTTTTGAGGCTGTAAATCTTTACAGAAGTAGATTGCTCCATCTTCACATCTTCCTTGGAATGGCCAGTGGGTTTGAACCACTGACCTTCGGAGTGAATTTTACCGATGAAGAATAAAAATCCATTATAAAAATATAATAATACAAGTTTCAAAACCAGAAACTATTGAATTATATTACATAAATTTGTATATTATAATAAATATAGTATTAAAATTAGTATAAAAAGTGGCTTAAAAAACCCCCAAAAAAAACACATTGCTATTGAGTTGATTCCAACTCAAAATGGCTTAAAACAACAACAAAAAAACAAACTCACTGCCGTTGAGTTGGATCCAACTCACAGAAACCCCTCCTTGGGTTTCTGAGGTGGTATCAATACGAAAGTAGATTGCCCCATCTTCCTTCTGAGAAGTGGCTGGTGGTTTTGAACTGCCAGCCTTCTGGTTAGCAGTCAAGTGCCTTAGACACTACACTACCAGAGCTCCCTTTCCTACCTGTAGAATTTCAAAAGACAGGCAACTATCTTCCCTTCAATACTGTCTATAGCCTTTTCTGTCTAAGCTGATGAGCTTTCTGCTGTTATTTGACTAGATTCATCAGTCTTAAACTCTTTAGCAAAAGATTGTGTACCCACATCCCTGTGAAGATTCTATAACATATGTTCTTAGTATGTTCAACAGAATTCTCCAAATCTTTAAATTTTGTTTTAATTTTGCAGTTCATTTTTTAAGTCCATCTTCTTTGTTCTCAAATTTTACCTTAAGCAACAAAAATATACCACACTGCTCCTTTAAGATATTTCTTAGAAACCTTACCCAAATACCCAAGTTCATCACTTACTAGTTCTACTTTCCAATAAACATATGGAAATAATTCAAACAAATTATTTGCTGTACATAAAAAAATGTTGTCATTCCTCTATTGTCCAATCATATGTTCATTATTTTCTCTTCAAGCCTCAGTAGAAGCACATTTGACACCTATATTTCTAACACAACTCTGTTGTTGACATCATATGTATTCTATAAGATGATAAGAGACTTTGTCATAGCTCTCCTTACTTCCTTCTGAGCCCTCACCAGGATTTAGACATCCATAATTCTACCAACAGTTTCTTTAAGGCAATGTAAGATTTTTTTATTTGGCACCCTAAAATGCTTCCATCCTCCACCCGTTACTCAATTCCAAAACAACTTGTACATTTTATGTATCTGTTAGGTCAACACTCCCACTTCCCTGTACCAAATTTTATCTTACTTATCTAGCACTGATATAACAGAAATACAAAAGTATGTGGCTTTAACAAATAGAAATTTCTTTTCTCTGAGTTTAGGAGGAGGCTAGAAGACCAAATTCAGGGTGTTGACTCTAGGAGAACTCTGGCTGTAGAGGAAGGCTTTCTAATCTCTGTCAGCTCTGGAAGAAGGTCCTTGTCTTTTTAGCTTTTGCTTCCTTATTCCTAAGAGATCTCTAGATGTCTTGGCATCTATCTTCCTCTGGGTCTAGGAAGTTATTAGTGCAGGGACCCCACATTCAAAGGATGCACTCCATTCCTGGCTCTTCTTTCTTGGTAGTACAAGCAGTCCCAAAATTAGGAAAAATAACCATTTCTAACTGTGTCTTTAAGAATTTGGAGGTAAGTCAGAGAGACGCATGCAGTTCTTATGTAGCTTTACTTTAGTGCAAGTTTTAGTAGAGCTGTGGTGGGTCAATGTCTAAGGCATTTGACTGCTAATAGAAGGTTGGTGGTTCAAACCCACCAGCCATTCCATGGAAGGAAGAGGGGGCAATCTACTTCCATAAATATTTACTGTTCTGGAAATCCAATGGAGGTAGCTATGAGTCAGAATAGACTCGATGACAAGGTTTTGTTTTGTTCTATTTTTTGTTCAGTGCAAGAAGGAGCTCTGGTGGTGCAATGTAAGACATTTGGCTACTAACCAAAAGGTGGGTTTTTTGAACCCATAAGGTGCTCCATGGGAGAAAGATGGGGCAGTTTGCTTTCCTAAAGAAAACCGTACAGGAAAACATATGGGGCAGTTCTACTTTTCTATATAGTGTCGCTATGGATTGGAATTCATTTGATGGTAGTGAATGAATTTTTTGTTTGTTTGTTTGTTTGCTTGTTTTAGTGCTAGAAAAGGGTCAAAGTCTTTTCAGTGAATTAAAAGTTGCACATGTACCAACTGAAAGTGACTGTGATGAAGTATTGGTTGCATGTAAAGTTTGATTGAATTGTCTCAAAATACAAATTTGGAACAAACTTATGTAACATTGTAGAACAAGTAGGAGTTAACCTAAAGATGGTTGTAACACAGGGACTGCCCCTAGTAAGGTCCTCCTCTGGTCACTTCTCTGTCCTTTTATCTCTTGTAAAATAAAAGGTGTGGCTTAAGCAACGGTGTGACTTGAGTAAGGGTGATGACTTGCATATGGGTGCGACTTGAGTCATGCCTTGTTGTAAGGCTGTGACTCAAGATACATCACACACTAATTCTACCTCATTAGATTTACAACACATCACAAAGTGTGAGAATTGCATCAGATCACAAAATGGTGGGCTATACAATATTAGTTATCTTGGTCTACCCAAGTTGACACATATTTTGGTGGGACACTATTCAATCTATAACACCATCCTCTCTTTCCCCAGATGCACATTAGAATCAACTACAAATATACAAAAAGTTTATTAAGGCCCAGATTCTACCACACCAACTGAAATCTAAATTCTGTGCAAGATACAGGTGTTTGAAATTTATAAATGTTCTTCTGGAGATTCTGATACAGAGTTAATGTTGAAATCCATTGATCTACCATGTTCTGTCTTCCCCCCTAACAGCTACTGGTTTTCTGTATGTATTAATTTTTTTCTATTATCATTATTGAAATGAAGTTATAGCCAAAGAGGAGGTGCATACCCCTATAGTGGAAGTGCCACTTTCTCTGATGCTAGTAGAGTTAGCCACATGAAGATGAGCATCTCCTACTCAGTGTAACGTATCTACTGACTCTGAGCTTACAGCTAGTTTCTTGGGCACCATATGCTGAGATGCCTTTCAGTCCAACTTTCTAAACAAAATAAAACAGAGAAAGCAGCTGGAGGGATTGTCTAATCTCCACAACAGCCTATATTGAAGGACTGAATTTCATCAGTTTTGGTAAGTCACATTTCTACAACTGACCTCAAACAGAAATTGGAAAGAGGGACTTTATTTTACTCACAGGTCCTAGAGGAACATGGTATGCCCAAGGGCCACTCAGGGATTTCAAGAATAAAGAGAGAGATGACAGATCAAGAACACAGCCTTTACTAATAAAGGATGGGGTACACACAGTTTTCATGGGCTAAATTCTTATTGGTTATTTAAAGGAGGCAGGTGAAAATAGCCAAAAGACAGAGGGGTCTGGGGTCGTCTGTGTAGAGGTATTATTAGCATAGCATACTGAAGATTTTGGGTGGAGCAACGTCAGAATCTAGCCTATGGCCTGGCCACTCACAAGCAGCCATCTAGGTTACTGTACAAGTGAGTTAGGAGCTGTTTGGTATGCCTAGTGGGAAAGCTCCAGAATCTGTTCATGCAGGTCTCTTAAGTTGACCAAACTAAAATGGAGGTGAAGGAATCAATAAAATGCAGTTGGTCATTTGTCTATATGACACTGTACTACCCTCATAAGACAGGTTGATATCTATTCCTTTGCACTGATCTTCTAACTATCAACTTTCTAATGTGAATACTACAAATCGATAGATACATAATTGGATACACCATCAGGTGTTATTATATTCATCATACACCTAACTTATAAAAATATTCAGTTTAAATATTTCTGACCTTTCTGCCTAACTCCAAGTGATTCCATATGCTCTAGTATGGCTCTAAATTACTGACAATTAAGATTCTTTATCTCTCTCTCTTTTTTTTTTTTTGTTTCCATTTGGGGTGAGACTATACACAAGAAAACATATACCAATTCAAGAATTTCTATATGTATAATCCAGTGAAGTTAATGACATCATTCAAGTTGTACAACCATTCTTCTTGTCATTTTCTAAATTATTCTGTGTCAACATTAACATAAACTGATTGCTTTCTAAGTAAAAACTCCCTCCTTCCCATTTCTGGTATCCATTAATTATTTTTGCTTTCTATATATTTGTTTATTTCCTATAAGTGAGATCATACAATATTTATTCTTTTGCAAATGACTTATTTTTCTCATAAAATATTTCACAGTTCGTCTATGTTGTGATGTGCATCAGAACTTCATTTTTCTTCATGGCTGAATAGACTTCCCTTGTGTATGTACAACAATTTGCTAATCAATGTAATGAATTATGATAAGTGCTATAATTAACATTGGTATATATGTTTCTGTTTGCATTCTAGCCTTCCTTTTTCTGGATACATTCCTAGGACTGAGATAACTGGGTCATATGGTCATATTGAAGAATTGCCAAACTGTTTTCCACAGTGACTGTACCATTTTCCATTCCCACTAACTATGGATGAGGGTTATAGCTTCTCCACAACCTAGCCAACATCCACTGTTTTCCATTTATTGATCGCTGCCCTTCTAATAGGTCTAAGGTCATATATATTTGGGATTTTCATTTTCATCTCCCTCATGGCCAATGAAATTACCCTTGTGGCACAATGGTTAAGGGCCATCTGCTAACTGAAAGGTTAGCAGTCAAAACCCACCCAACAGCTCAATAGGAGAAAAGACCTGGTTATCTGATCCAGTAAAGATAACAACTTAGGAAACATCATGAGGCTATGAGGCTGTTCTGGTCTGTCATTGGTTCACAATGAGTTATAATCAACTGAATAGCTTTGAACAAAAATAACAATGGCTAATCATATTGAACACTTTTTTCATGTGCTTGTTCGCCAGTTGAATATCTCTGTGGTGAAATGTCTGTTCAAGTTCTTTATGTTTTTTATTAAAGATCAGTCATTGAGAAAACAGCTGGGTAAGTAAATCTTATTAATATTAGGGTTCTGTGTTAAGAAATTTTCATGAAGACTTATGCCACCAGGTCTACCAACTTACTTCTTACCAGGAGCAAACGTCATATTTTGGCCTTAATCTTTACTTTTTAAATTGCTGTCTCAAATTATTTGAAGATTAGTGATATTTATTCTGAGAGATAGATACCTACATGTATCTCACATTTATTGTGATCTTTATAAGATCAACTTGCTCCAAATTTTAGAGGAACAGCAAAGAAGGGAATGGACATGATGTACATCATAACAACAGGAATCCTTTGACACATGGCCAAGGAGTGTTGCTACCTGTGAATTAAAGAACCATTGAGCAAGGCGCATGCGATGACTGCACCTTGTTAGATTTAGGTATCACTTGAATGAAAAAAAACTAAAGTGTTTATCTTATGAAACCAAATAATTATTATAGTGGGCATTTCTTTGGTTATATTTACAGACTCTCTTTTCTCAAAATTGCTTACTACTCCCATATAGATGGCTCCTCTCTGTTATATTACTGATGTGTAAGCTTACACAAAGATCATATCTTTTTTCTTCCCCAAGTAATTCTGAAGATTAAGTAAATAAATAATAAATAAGTAAAATAAAATAAAGCAATTGCCAGTTTTTAAAGTTAAATTAAATTAGTAAAAACTCTAGAGGAAAGTTCACAAATTCTTAATGCTGGCCATATTTATTCAAATACTGTCCAAAGTCTCCTCTCTCTCTTTCTTGGACTACAATATTTATTCCAATGCATTTTCTCCCCTCCCTTTATTTTCCTAGGCTCATGTTAAGGATCTCTGGTGGCACAGTGCCTAAAGCATATGACTGCTAACCAAAAGGTTGGTGTTTCAAACCTACCACCCACTCCAGAGAAGGAAGACTGGGCAATCAACTTCCATGAAAATTTACTGCCTCAGAAACCCAATTGGGGTCACTGTGAGTCAAAATCAACTTGATGGTAGTGGGTTTGTTTTCTTGGCTAGCTTAAGTTCACAATCAGTAATACAGAAATATTAGAGGATTGTCCTATATACTGCTATTTCCAGATACTATGGAAATAATGTTGCACCTACCACAATATATTTATTTCTTTTTATTTTTGCAGTGTTCTCTCCCCTCACTTCCCACCCATAGTAACCAAAAAAGAAAGTTTCTTTTCAGATATAAACTTTTCCTTGACTTTTTATAATAGTGAATTAATATTTGTCCTTCTGTAATTGACTTATTCCACTCAGGATAATGTCCTCCAAGTTCATCCATGTTATGCAGTGATTTTTGTAGATTCTACATTATTCTTTAGGGTTGCATAGTATTCCATTGTGTACATGTACCATAGTTTGCTTATCTGTTCTTCTGCTGATGGGCACCTAGGTTGCTTCCATATTTTGGCTATTTTAAATAGTGCTGTGATGAGTGTAGGTGTGCATATATCTGTTCGTGTCTTGGCTCTCAATTCTTTATGATATATACCTAATAATGGAATGGCTGGGTCAAATAGTATTTCTAATTCCAACTTTTTAAGGAATCATCATACTGCTTTCTACAGTGGTTGTATCATTTTACAGTCCCACCAACAGTGTATGAGAATCCCAATCTTTCCACATGCTTGCCAGCATTTGTTATTTTCTGTCGCGTTGAACTCTGCTATTATTGCTGGGGTGAGATGGTATCTCATTTTTTTTTTTTTTTTTTTTTTTTTTGATTTGCATCCCTCTAATGGCTAATGATTTTGAACATTTCTTCATATGTTTGTTGGCTGCTTGAATATCCTCTTTGGTGAAGTGTCTATTCATTTCTTCTGCCCATTTTTAAATTGGATTATTTGTCTTTTTGTTGTTGAGGTGTTTGAGTTTTCTATAAATTTTAGAAATACGTCCCTTGTCAGATATGAAATTGCTAAATATTTTTTTCCAATCTATAGGTTCTGTTTTGACTCTTTTGGAGAAGCATTTGGAACTTCATAAAAATTGAATTTTTAGAAGTTCTTATCCATCTAGTTCATCTTCTGCTGATTGTGCATTATGCGATAATTATAAAACAAAAAAAAAGCAAACTCATTGCCATCAATTGTTTCCAACTCATGTTGTTGTTTTTATGTGCCGTTGAGTCGGACCCGACACATAGCGACCCCTCCTTGGGTTTCTGAGGCACTATCATTACAGAAATAGATTACCCCATATTCCTTCTGAGGAGTGGCTGGTGGGTTTGAACTGCCAGGCTTATGGTTAGCAGTCAAGTGCCTTAGCCACTATGCTACCAGAGCTCCCCTTCCAACTCATACTATTCCAACTCACAGTGACCCCTATTAGGTTCCAAAGCTGTACATCTTTATGGAAGTAGATCAACCAGTGTTCCTTCCATGGAGCAGCTGGTGGGTTTGAACCATTGACCTTCTGGTTAGCAGTCAAGTGCCTTATCAACGATCCAGCAGAGCTCCTTATGCCATAAATTGTTGTCGTTGTTGTTGTTGTTATGTGCTGTCAAGTCGGACCCGACTCATAGTGACCCCTCTTTGGGTTTCCAAGGCAGTATCACTACAGAAGTAGATTGCCCAACCTTCCTTGTGAGGAGTGGCTGGTGGGTTTGAACCACCAGCCTTCTGGTTAGTAAATTTGCCCCTATTTTTTCCATAAGGAGCTTTAGAGTTTTTTATTGTTATTTTTGTTATTGTTATGTGCCATCGAGTCGGACCCGACTCATAGCAACCCCTCCTTGGGTTTCCAAGGCAGTATCACTATGGAAGTAGATTCCCCCCTCTTCCTTCTGAGGAGTGGCTGGTGGGTTTGAACCACCAGGTTTCACATTTATATCTTTGATCCATCTGGAGTTAATTTTTGTGTATGGTATGAGGTACATATCTTGTTTCATTTTTCTGCAAATGGATATCTATTTTTGCCAGCACCATTTGTTAAAAAGACAGTCACTTCACCATTTAGTAGATTTAAGCCTTTTGTTAAAATACAGCAATAGGATTAGATTTAAGAGGATTTTAAACCTTATGATCAGCTGAGCATAGGTTGATGGGTCTATTTATGGGTTCTCAATTCTATTCCATTGCTCTATGTGTCTGTTTTTGTACCAATGCCAGGCAATTTTGACTACTGTGGCTGAAGCAGATTTTAAGATCCAGGAGTGTGAGACCTCCTAAGTTGTTGTTCTTCTTCAAAGCAGTTTGCTTTTCTGAGGTCTCTTTTATTTCCATATAAAGTTAGTGATTGGTTTTTCCATGTCCTGTCCTTAAAGAATGTTGATGGGATCTAGTTTGGGATTGCTTTGAATGTATAGATTGCTTTGGGTAGAATTGACATTTTCACAATGTTCAATCTTCCTGTCCATGAGCATGGTATGTTATCTCCATTTATGTAGATCTCTGGGAGCTCTGGTGGCTTAGTTCCTGTGGTAGTTATGTTTGTGTGTCAACTTGGCTGGGCCTGGTTGAGTGGCTGGGTAGCTGGTGATAGTTATTCCCCATGATGAGACTGGCAATCTACTCCATGGTGGGATCTACCACAAGCAGCTGAGTAGCTGCCTTTGGGATGTGGTCTGCTTCCTGTATATAAGGAGAATCCTTGGGAATGGTGTCTAGCATATGGCATGCTTGGACCCTGCATGTCGTCATGTTCAGCAGCCTGCCATGCTCTGCCAACTTTGGGACTTACAATGAACTTGAATTAATGGTCTGCTATGTGGTTTGGTAACATTGGGACTATGCCTTTTTACTTGTCAACCTTGGGGCTTCTCAGCCTCAGCAGCCAACAGCTGTCTGAGTGAAGAAACACCTCTCGTTCCAGTGGGTCAGGAGAAGGAGGTGGAGCTGGACTCCAAGGTTGAGGGGCTTTCACCCAGCCCCTATAGCCTGGAACTTTGAACTTGGACTTAGAGCCTCAAAATAGTAAGAATAAACTCCTGTTTGTTAAGGCCATCCCATTTGTGGTATATTCTTGTCAGAGCAGCACTAGGTAACCACAATAGTGCCTAAGGCATTTGACTGCTAAACAGAAGGCTGGTGGTTCAAACCTACCAGCCAATCCTCAGAAGGAAGATTGGGCAATATACTTCCATAGAGATACTGCCTTGGGAACCTAAGAAGGGGTTTCTATGAGTCACATTGGCCTGAGAGCAGAGAGTCTTATATTTTCTTGAAGTAGTCTTTTGCAGTTTTCTTTGTACAGGTCTTTTGTGTCTCTGATAAGATTTATTCCCAGTATGTTATTTATTTATTATGTATTTATTTTGGTAGCTACTGTAAACAGTATTGATTTCCTTATTTCCTTTTCAACAATCTCTGCTGGTGGAGAAGAATCCAACTGATTTGTGTATGTTGACCTTGAATCCTGTTATTATGCTAAATCTCTCAATTACTTCCAGTAGTTTTTATGGTGAGTCTCTCGGGTTTTCAATGTATAGGATCATATCATCAGCCAATTGAGACAGTTTGACTTCTTCCTTACCAATCTGAATGCCTATGATTTCCTTTTCTTGCCTTATTGACCCGGCTGGGAATTCCAATAAAATGTTGAGTAGAAGTGGTGATAGAGGCCATCCTTGTATGGTTCCTGTTCACAAGGGGAATGGTTTCAGGATCTCTCCATTGAGAATAAAGTTTGCTGTTGTTTTTGTGTATATGTCCTTTATTATGTTAAAGAATGTCCCTTCTATTGCTATTTTGCTAAGAGTTTTTATTAGGAATTGGTGTTGGATTTTAACAAATGTCTTTTCTGCATCAATTGATATAATCATGTGGTTCTATTCCTTTGTTTTATTTATGTGATGGATGACATTGATTGTTTTTCTACTTATGAACAATCCTTGCATACCTGGTATGAACAACATTTGGTCATAATGTCGTATTTTTTGATATGTTGTTGAAGTCTATTGGCTAGGAATTTTTTTTTGTGTGTGTGGATTTTTGCCTCTATATTCATGAGGGATTTTGGTCTGTAGTTTTTCTTTTTCATGATGTCTTTGTCTGGTTTTAGTATCAACATTATTCTTGCTTCATAAAATGACTGGGAGGATTCCATCCTTTTCTATGTTGTGGAATATTTCGTGTAGGATTGGTGTCAGTTCTCTGGATATTTGGTAGAATTCACCAGTGAAACTGTGTGGGAAAGTACTTTTTGTTGTTGATATCTATCTATCTATTTATTTATTTTAGTGACCTGTTTAATTTCTTTTTCTGTTTTGGGTCTGTTCAAATTTTCCACCTCAGTCTGTGTAGTTTAGGTTAGTAGTATATTTCTAGAAATCTGTCCATTTCTTCTAGATTTATTCCTTTTATTTCTCTTCATTCTGTTATGATGTCACCCAAGCCATTTTTTACTTGTGTTATCTGTATTCTTGCCCCCTTTTCCTTTCTTAAATATGCCAGTCATTTTTCAATTTTTTAAATCTTATCCAAAAAACCCAACTTCTAGTCTTGTTTATTTTTTTCTACTCTTTTTCTGTTTCATTTATTTCTGCTCAAATCATTATTATTTCTTTTCTTCTGGTGACTCTAGGCTTTTCTTCTTCTTCTTCTTCTTTTTTTTTTTTTTTTTTCCTAATTGTTGGAGATGTTTAGTTAAGGTGCTGATTTTGGCTCTTTCTTCTTTTTTGATTTGTTGGTATAAATTGGTCTCTGATCTCTGTTTTTGCTGTGTCTCAAATATTTTGATGTATTGTGTTTTGATTCTTGTTTAATCCAATGATTTTTTATTCCGTTTTTTCTATTACCCAGCCATTTTTTAAAGAAGATGTTACTTATTTTCCATGTGTTTGCTCTTTTTCTGTTGATCTACCTATTGCTAATTTCTAATTTTGTAGCATTATGATCTGAGAAGATGCTTTGCTGTATTTTAATGTCTTTAAGTTTATTAAGGCTGGCTTTATGGCTTAATATATGGTTTATCCTGGAGAAAGTTCCATGTGCACTAGAAAATAATATATATTGTGCTCTTGTTGGGGAAAGTTCTCTGTAGATGTCTTAAGGTCTAGTTGGTGGGTTGCATGTTTAGCTCTTCTGCATCTTTGTTGCATTTTTTTCCAATTGTTCTATTTTCATTGAAAGTGGTGTTTTAAAGTCTCCTACTATGACTGTTGAGTCATCTATTTGTCTTTTCAATTCTGTAAAGATTTGATTTATGAATTTTGGGGCTCTTTCATTAAGTCATGGATATTTATTATGGCTATATCCTCTTGTTCAATTGATCCTTTAATCATTATATAATGTCATTCCTTGTCTTTTATGGTTGTTTTTGCCCTAAAGCCAATTATATTAGATATTAATATTGCCACTCCTGCTCTTTTTTGGTTGCCATATGCTTGACATATCTTTTTCTAATCTTTGATTTTTAATCTATTTCTGTCTTTGTCTCTAAGGTGTGTCTCTTGTAGATAACATATTGATGGGTTATGTTTGCCTATCCAATCTGCAACTCTCCATCTCTTGAGTGGTGTATTTAATGCATTGATATTCAGTGTCATTTTCACCAAGTATGAATTTGTTGTTGTCATTTTATGTGTTTTTTTCATGGTGTTCCTGGTTTCTTTGTTCCATATAATGTTCTGTACTGAGTTTATTTTGTTTATGAATCATGTTATCGATTCCTTTGTTGCTATTGATTTAGTATCCACTAAATATTCATGCTTGTCTTCTTTTTTTATTGTGATGCAAAGGTTTATCATATTTCTTTGAGGTTACCCTGTGATTTATGATTTTCTCTCCAAGTTTAGATCAGTTCATTCTATCTTGCAAGTCTCTTGACTTCCTCACCAATTAGAAGTTCTATAACTACACTATCTTATTCCTCTTTTTGTATTCCTCTTTTTGTATGTCCTCATATGCCAATTGATGTTTCTTGTGCCCTGTTTACAATTTTGTAAGTGTATTTTAGTTTGGATACTTCCATAACTGGGTGGGTTCCTGGGTTATGTCATCATATGTATTAATGGTCAGTTGTTTGCTATTATTAGTTATCTGTTCAAAGGACTCCCTCTAGTATTTCCTGAAAGGTTGGTCTGGTTTTAACAAATTCCTTTAATTTCTGCTTATCTGGAAGTCTCCTAATTTAACCATCATATTTGAGGGACAATTTTGATGGGTATAAAATTCTTGGTTGTTGTTGTAGTTAAATATGTATGTCAACTTGACTGGTCCTGGTTGAGTGGCTGGGCAGCTTATGGTAGTTATTTCCCATAGCAAGACTGCCAATCAACCCTATGATGGGATCTACCACAAGCAGCTGAGTAGCTGCCTTTGGAATGTGGTCTGTTTCTTGTATATAAAGAGAAGTCTTGGGGATAGTCTCAAGCTTATGGCACACTTGAACCCTGCATGTAGCCATGTCATTGTTCAGCAGCCTGCCATGGTCTACAGACTTACAATTGACTTGAATTAATGGCCTGCCTGTACTAGAACCAGAACAGTTGGAATTTTTTCTCTTTCAGGGTTTTATACATACCATCCCATTGCCTTCTCACCTTTGTGGTTTCTGCTGAGAAATCAGAGGGTAGTCTTATTGGTTGCTCTTTGTAAGTAGCTTTTTTTCCCCCATGCTGTTTTCAGGATTCTTTCTTTGTCTTTGGTTTTAGTGAGTTTAATGATGCCATGTCTTGTTGATTTTTTGGGGTGTCTATACTTTTTTTGGGAGCTCTGGTAGCACAGTGGCTAAAACACTTGACTGCTAACTAGAAGGCTGGCAGTTCAAACCCACCAGCCACTCCTCAGAAGGAAGATGGGGCAATCTACTTCTGTAGTGATACTGCCTCGGAAACCCAAGGAGGGGTTGCTATGTGTCAGGTCTGACTTGACGGCACATAACAACAACAAAAACATTTTGGGGTTTGTTTGACTTCCTGAATGGATATATTCTCATCTTTCTTCATATCAGAGAATTTCTCTTCCAAAAAATCTTTGGCTATTTTTTCTGTGTTTTTATTTGTCTCTTCCTGTTCTGGAATTCCAATAACAGGTAGGTTATTCCTTTTTATGATATTTTGCATGAATTTTAGGTTTTCTTCATTTTGTTTTGATATTTTTTTTCCCTGATAGATCCCATTCCAAAGTAGTACTTGCCAAAGAAGTAGTGAGGTATTTGTCTTCAATCTCACTAATTCAGTCTTCTATAGATTTGATTCTACTCCTTTACCAATTCAATGTTTTATCTATTTCTGAAAATTTAGTATTAATATTCTAGATTTCTATCTGTAGATTTTGTATTATTTCTAATTTTTCATTTATTTTGTCATTTTGTTCTTGTATTGTTTTCCCAAATTATTCTACTTGTTTTTTCTGTGTTTTCCTTTACCTACCTCTCAATCTGTTGAACATACTTAAGTATAATTCTTTTGAATTCCTTATCAGGGAGTTCCAATGCTGCTTCTTCCTCAAGGGTGTGTTCTGGGTCTATAACTTAGTCCCTTGTTTCTACTGATCTATCTTGCTTCTTTATGTGGATTATGATGGTCTGTTGTCTCTGATACATTGTGAGACTGTTGTCTCTGATACATTGTGAGACTGTTGTGATTATATTTAACTGGTGATAGTATGTTAGAGTGAATTGCTCAAGATTTTCACTTTCTTTCTTTTTTTTATTTTGGATGTATCTGATTAAGCAGGGAATTGTGCTTGTCTATTTGCATGTTGGCAAAACTTATGCACTCACCACCTGTCTTCTGCTGGGTGTGACAGTTAATGAGAGTGGTGCCCAGATCTCTGTTAGTTTTTTGTGAGGAGCAATTCAGGGTGAGTCAAGCTCCTATTGGTTGTCATTTATCATTGGCCAGTTTTTGCAGAAGCAATGGCAGCCTTCACTCAGTAAGAGGGGCTGCCAGGGGTGCAGATATAGTTAGGTTGTATGGGCATGGCTGCAGTCCCCCTCTCAGTTAGACAAAAATAAGAGTTAAAAAAAAAAAATTAAAAACGATGAGAACACACACACACTCACACACACACTCAATATAAACACACAGGAATAGTCACCAAAAAGAGAAAGAAAGAAAATGAAGAGGAAAGGAAATAAATGGTACAAAATATTTAAGGAAAGACAAAAGAAATATAAATAGAAAAAGAGGGAAAGAATGAAAAAAAAAAACACTATCTGAAGAGGGAGGGTGTAAGAGATAAGAACTAGAGTAAGAGAATAACGAGGAAAAAAATGCAAAAAGACAAAGAGGGGTTGGGCAGAGCCACAAGGAAGGAAAAAACAGGAACCAGGAAAAAGGAAGGGAAAAAAATCTCCAAACTAGAAGCTTTCTAGTTGTTAGCCTCTGGTATGTCTCTGCTGTCCTTGGCAAGCAGAGCTTATCCTTAGGTCCCTGGAATCTGAACGAGAATACTGTCACTTTAAATATCCAAAACGTCCACCCTTGTAGACATTCAAAAGGGCTGCGCCCTCTGAACAACTGAAGGTTCACAGCTCAGTTTATTTCCTTCTTTGCTGTTTCCCTTTTTAGTCATCAGCCACCGGTACAGTTGTCCATGCAGCCTTTGGAAAACAGGGCCATTTTTTAGCTTAATTCTCAAGTCCTAACACCACTTGGAAATATTCAAACTCTCTGTGCCATTAAGATAGCTGACAATCTGTAGTTCCATTTGTCTCCTTATTCACTGTTTTCATTCAGGTTCTTCTGCTACTTGGTGCTTAATCCACTTCTGTAAACTTCTTTGCAAAGTGCGGGGCTAAAGAATTATATTCTGTATTTGTGTCAATTGCTTTCTCTTTTCTTTGTTGAAGAGGGTCTGTGTAGCTTTTCTACCTATTTTGCCACTTACTGGAAGTCCTCTACTACATTATGAAATGTAAAATGTTCATACAGACTTAGGACACATGAGAAATGTATGAATATTTTCTAAATAAACATTTACTAAATATGATTTTATGTTCTTCCTGTGTTCAAACACAGAAAACTGAATTTGCCCACTCTCTGAGAAAAAGAAGACAGATATTTGAGAGATCTGGACTTTTTGTCTTTAAATTCAACAACTATTTTTTGAGTTAAACTAATAATTTCCTATCAATGCATACTCAAATATGTACTTGTCTTTTGCTATGTGTGTATGTGTATAAAATTATATACGTATATATGAAATCAACAATCAATGTGAAAATGGGGGAAATGCTACACAAGTGGTTGATTTTGTGTATTATATATATGCATGTGGGAGTACAATAGGGAAACAACCACATGATATAGGGCACTTGTGCACATATACAGTGTCATCTGATGCTGAAATTAATTATTTGAATAATGAGGATTACTTGTCTAGATCCTGGATATATATTTACAGATACTGAAAATAGATGAAGGCACATAATTAACAGCACTCTGATAGCTTTAATGATAGAAACAGATGTTCACATTTAAAACAGCAAGTCCAAGTAGTAATCATTAAACTGCTGTGTATGAAGGGTATTGTGGCCCTCTTTTTCACAGGCAAGAATATTGTAATGCAGATTGTTGTGATTGTCTGAGAATATCTCCATGGCTGACAATACTTTTTTTTTTTTTCTTTTCTACTCTCTTCTTTGATAGTTAAATGGGGACTGCATTTAACAAGCACAATTATGTTCCTCTCCTGTTATTATGTTACATTAAGCATAATTGCTTGAAAAAAGGCAACAGAGGCATCTTCAAGCTCATGTTCTTCATTGCCACCCAAAACAAAGATGTTTGTTCCACTTAAGAGGCTTCTTAACATTCTATGATTAAAAAGTGATATAAATGGTAAATATGTTAAATAAAATGATGATTAAATTTGGAAAATAGATGCAGGAAATAATATGAAAATTTTGACTCAGGCCTAGTCAAACAATCTCTCATAGAAAAATCAAAGATCTCCTCTGTATCATAGCTGACTTTTAGAAAATTATGATTCTCTTAAATCTAATCTTATATATTTTACACTTTTCACTGGTCAGAATGCCTTTTATGAGGGACACAAGCACTTCTTTCCTTCCCGGGAATCATGTATTTTCCAACAACAAAGACGATAGAGACATTTATAGATTTAGGAACTCTCGTAAATGACAGTTTTAATTTAATTATTGAGTTTTAATAAATATGAACAGAGATATAGATGTTGTGGTGTGTCATCAATTCTGACTCATAGAGACCTTGTATCAAAGAGTCCACACAGGGTTTCCTAGGCTGTAATCTTCATGAGAGAAAAACAATAGGTCTTTTCTCCTGTAGAGACATAGGGTAGGTTTAAACTGCTAAACTTTCAGTAGCAGCCAAGTGTTTAATCATTGTGCTAACAGAGCTCCTCAAATATTTTTATATCTGTATCTATATATCTTCAAAATGCCTAAAAATATTTAATAAATACCCCCCAAATCTATTATTTTGAACTGTTTTTATACATTTTAACTTATATGCATATTTATATTATTTATATGTATATATAATATATATTTTATTTATGTATTTATGAACAGAACTATGTCTTTAAAATTTGTGGTTAACATTAGATACTGAGATACAGTTTTATTTTTCCTGGTGTCCAGGGAATTTGGCAACTCACTCAGGCCACTGCCCTTAAATGTTCTTTGAACCTTGAAACTTAAGGAAGCTTGTCACTAACTCTGACTTTGAGTCAAAGAGCAGTCTAGATAAACTAGTAAAGACAATTTTGTTTTAGAAATTATGCTCTTTTGAAGAATTATCTATGCGCACTCAGTTCCAAGAAATAGAGACTCCAAAAGTCAAATTAGAGCTATGTTTTAGGGAAAGTAAATAATTATTTTAATTGTTTTTCAAGACAATGCCCAGTTAATTGGCCTAATAACATTTTAGTGCTTCTGTTCTACTTCCTGGTCTGATGCAATGCCTGGGGTCTTAAAAACTTTCACAAGTAACACACAATTGGTCTCTACCCTCTGGAACAATAGAGGAAGAAGGAGAGTTAGAAACAAGAAGAGGTGGAATATGTGGCTAATTACCTCCATGAACAACTGTTTCCTTTGCCAAAGGACCTGAAGAAATGGATAGTGCCTGGCTACCATTACCGAACACTTTAATCGAACATCCCACATAAGAATCCTGATCAAAAGGGGCTTAAACAAACAACAGAATTCAAAATTCTCATGGACTGCAGACTTCCTGGTGCCAGGATGATTGGATGAGCTCCTGAAACTACATCCCTGAGATAATCTTTAAATCTTAAACCAAAAATGTATCCTGCAAGCTTCTAAAAATAAAATAATAGGTCAGTCTAATTATCACAACTTGTCTTTGAGCATTATGATCTTTTAAGAACTGTCTACAGTTGGCCTTCCATATACGCAGGGTCTGCTTTGCAGACTCAACCAACTGCAGATTGAAAATATTAAAAAAAAAATAATAAGTGATCAAACCAATCCCTTAAAATCTAAGAGGCAGATAAAAGTGCTGTTTACATAGCATTTGAATTGCATGGTATTATAAGTAATCTTCCTGATGATGGAGTCATTAAAGCACTTGGATGCTAACCAAAAGTTTGGCAGCTTGAACCCAGCTCCATGGGAGAAAGGTGCAGCTGTCTGCTTCCATAAAGATTTAAAGCCTTGGAAACCCTATGAGGGACATTCTACTCTGTTCAATAGGGTTGCTATGAGTTAGAATGAACATCACAGCAATGAATAGTAAAGATGATTTAAAGTATATGGGAGGATGTGTATAGGTTATATACAAATACCGCAACATTTTATATAGAGAACTGGAGCATTTACAGATTTTGGTATCTGTAGGAGGTCCTGGAACCAATTCCCAGAAATCTCAAGAGACAACTGTGTATGGAATCAAACTGATAACAACTTGAAAGATTAGATAAGAACCTTATAAAGCAGTGAAGTTATGTTAATGTGGGAGGAGCAACTCAGAAAAGGAGGGTGAAAATAGTTACACAACTTGAATGTAATAAATCTTACTAAATGATACATGTAGAAACTGTTGAATTTTATATTTTACTGTGTGTATTCTCAGCAACAACAAAATAAAATTATATATAAAAAAAGAAAGAACAATTTAAAAAAAGAAAAAATGAATAAGCTAAAAGAAAGACAATGCTGTATAATTTTCTTTTCTGAATGCAAATTTGTTTTTTCAGTTTTGTTCTGGTTCTTTTCCATTTCAATGCCCATAAGATGGAATACAAGAACCCTTGGAGATTCTCATATATTTGGAACACTTTCGATTCTCTAGTGAGAATGTTATTCCAATTTGTAAACTATGTATTAAATAAATTTCAATCAATTTTTATTATTGGCTTAATATAATTTTGTTTTAACAATACTTACACTTTTTTCATATTTATTCATAAATAGCCTGTTAAAGCATCTTTTTAAGTATGCTAAAATTTATTTACCCACTTGATGACTTTAGTTTGTTGACAAGTTTTCTCTAATACAAATATCACTTAAACTTGATTTTCTGTAAAATGTTTATTTAAGAAGTTCTGGTGGTACAGTGCCCAAGGAATTTGACTGCTAACCAGAAGGTTGGTGGTTCAAATCCACCACACACTCTGCAGAAGGAAGACCAGACAATCTACTTCCAAAAAGATTTACTCTGGTTATTAAAGCATCTTTATAATTTATGCTAAAATTTATTAACCACTTGTTGACTTTAGTTTATTCATAACTTTTCTCTAATATAAATATCATTTAAATTTGATTTCATGTGAAATATTTCTTTAGCTGTGATTATTTTTTTCAGTGTAGACTGTTGACATTGTTTTAGTGGTTAAATACTTGTTGTTGTTGTTATGTGCCGTCGAGTCGGCCCTGACTCATAGCGACCCCTCCTTGGGTTTCCGAGGCAGTATCACTACGGAAGTAGGATTGCCCAAACTTCCTTCCGAGGAGTGGCTGGTGGGTTTGAACCGCCAGCCTTCTGGTTAGCAGTCATGTGCTTTAGCCACTATGCTACCAGAGCTCTTTTTACAATTTTCAACAATGTTTTTCAATAGGTTTTTGTAACTTCATCTCTAAATATATGAGAGTACATATCTTACTTGAGTACTGTCCTGGGCAAAAAATCAACAGTTTAATAACTGGAAAAATATCTCATTGTTAGTTTAAAGTGCATCTTCACTGACCATGTTCAATATGCTAATTAACTACTTAGATTACTTCTTCAGTTTATTGTCCCCCACCCCCTGCACTTTTTAATTCAATGGCCAATATTGATTCTTTCTCATTGTAAATACAAAGACTTATTTTCTTATTTCATTGTTTCTCATCACAGACAAAAAGACAACATTTCTATACATTCTGTACACTTCTTTATATTGAGTTTTTGCAAATATTTTTCTTAGGCTTTCTTTTATTTAGTGAAATTTAAAAATTAAATATATATTAATATTTTCACCACATTCTTCTGTCAGTTTGTCATACTGTCGTGGCTTTTGTGTTGCTTTGATACTAGATGATTTGCCATCAGTGTTTCAAATACAAGAAGAGTAACCCATGATATTGACAGAGCTCCAAGACTAAGACATACTAGGAAGAAGGACCTGGTCAGGTCCACTTCTGGGGGGAAAATAATGGCCACTGAAAACCCTACAAATAGCAGAGAAACATTATCTGATTTAGTGCCAGAAGATGAGACCTCTTGTTGGAAGTTTTTCAAAATATGACTGGGAAGGGATGCCTCCTCAAAGAAGAGACAACCTTAATGACATGGATGGAATAAAGCTTTCTGAGCCTTCATTTGCTGATGAGGCTTGACTCAAAATGAGAAGAAACAACTCTCAATATAAATTGATAATTGGAATGTGGAATGTACAGAGTACAATGTGGAATGTACAGAGTACAACATAGGAAAATTGGAGTTGTCAAAAATGAAGTAGAATGCATAAAAATCAGTATCCTAGGTATTATTGAGCTGAAGTGGACTGATATTGGTCATTTTGAATCAGACAATTATATGGTCTTCAATGCTGACAATGACAATTAAAGAGGAATGGTGACACATTCATCATTAAAAATAATATTTCAGCATCTATCCTGAAGTACAATGTTATCAAAACAAAACACCCAATTTCACTGCTGTTGAGTTGAATCTGACTACCATGCCCTGTGATTAAAGTCAAAGGAGAATTATAGCAACCAAATTCTGATATGACTGCTAATGGCCCAGATCCTTCAGGAATAAAGGTTTGGGTCACCCCACCAGACAAAGAACCATGACCAGCTGAGGTGCTTCCTGAGGGCAAGGGAAATACAGAATGGGTGGTGGAAGAAGGTAGTTCTGAATATCAGCTATGACCATGTGATCAGCTGCAGAAACAAGGACTGTAATTGTTATATTTCTTCATTGTATATGTGCATCAAATATTTTTGTTTCCTTCTGTTATGAACTGTGAAATGTAAATAAGGTTAATGCATTTTGGTTGTACGTGTGTTAGTGTGTCATGTTAGGTGCACATATGACTTTATAATTGTCCTTATTTAGAGAATATATATGGTTAAGAAGATGTGTACAACTGCCAGGTTGACAAGGAGTGGACTGTGATAGTTGGAGCTGTGTGTCAACTTGGCTGGACTACAATTCTGTGTGGTTTAAGCTGTTGTAATGTGGTTATTCTCATGATGGAATTAGATGATTATGTTTTGAGCAGCCAATCTGTTGAAAAGGAGTTTCGCTAGAGGTGTGGCCTGCTTCCAGTATATCTATAGACATCCTGGGAAAAGAGACATTCCTCTGTGGATCGGGATTCTGTTGTGCTGCCTACAACTGTTCATGAGCGAACAATCCACCATTCGGCCTGAAGATCTAGGATTCATCAATCATTGGAGTCAACAGCCAGTACACTGCCTGCCAACCTTGAGCTCCTCAGCCCCTGCAGCTGCAAGAGCCAGGAAAAGCCTACAGCTTGACATTTGATCCAAGAACTTTGGACTTGCCATCTACTATAAGTGTGTGAGCCAATTTCCTAAGATAAATTTATATATATATATACACACACACACATACATATAAGCTTTACTGGTTTTGTTTCTCTAGAGAACCCAGTCTAACACATGCAATAAATCAAGAAATGTCTTCATACATTACCTATGCCCTGTCGTGTCTATATATAATTCTATCATCATTTTTCAAAATTATTTGTGTCTTAAATTTGAGAGTTGATAATTATACTGACAGTGACAGTAGAATATAGGCAAAAAACTAGAGGTATAGTCAAAATGAGACATATACCTTCATCTCCAAATTGTTTCTTTTATTTTCTGTTGAAGAAGCTATACCAAGGCTCCGCTTTTTATTTTACTTCTACCTGAATAATCTAAGGTCTGATATTCTTTCAGAGTCCCTAGGAGACCCAAATGGTCAGTGTGGTCTGCTGCTAACCAAATTGTTGTCAGTTCAAGTCCACCTCAGATGACTTGGAAGAAAGCCCTGGTGATGTACTTCTGAAGCATCACAGCCACTGAAATCTTATAGAGCACTGACACACACTGAATCTTATAGAGCACTGACATATATTGGGTTTGCACCATGAGTAAAGGTTGATTTGATGGCATTTTTTTAAATCTCTTTCTGGTTTTTGCTTTCTTCTGCGATGAATAGAAATATTTACATATCAGAGAGAAGCTCTGCTTGTTGAAACAGTCTCCTGACTCAGCTGTACTTGGTTATCAGGTGCAAAGCCATTATGAAAGATGGGATTTTTTTTCTTCCTGGAATGCTGAGGTAGATTTTTCAGGGGATAAATTTGTGCATCATATGCGAATATCTTGTTTCAATTTCCTCCCAACCCACCATAGTCCACAGAAATAATTTAAAATTTAACTTGAAGGGAATATTCCTTATTTTCCAGTATTTATGTTGTTTCCTTCCAATATATAATCATTTAAGAAATTCTGGTGGTGCTGTGGTAAGCTTTTGGTGGCTACTAACCAAAAAAAGTTAGCGATTTGAACCCACAAGCTGCTCCATGGAGAAAGATGAGCTGTAAAGATTTACAGATTTGGAAACCCTGTGAGGGTTGCTATGATTCAGAAATGACTCGATGGCAATGTGATGTATAATCATTTAAGGACCTCTGGTGATGCAGTGGTTAAGTGCTCACCTGCAGTTCAAACCCACTAGCCTCTGTGGAAGAAAGTTGTGACTAATCTGCTTCTGTGAAACTTAAAGCCTTGAAAACTCTATGGAGCAGGAATGGCAGTGGGTATATAATAATTTAATAATCAAAAAGAATCTGGAAGCATTTAGTGGTTTGTAGATAGTGTACATGCATGTAGATTATGTATTAGAAAAATAATAGTGTCTATTCTAATCTTGGGAGCTCTGGTAGCATAGTAGCTAAGGCACATGACTGCTAACCAGAAGGCTGGTGGTTCAAACCCACCAGCCATTCCTCAGAAGAAAGATGGGGCAATCTACTTCCATAGTGATACTGCCTCGGAAACCCAAGGAGGGGTCGCTATGAGTCGGGTCCGACTCGCCGGCACATAACAACAACAACAACAACATTTTAATCTACGGAAATCAGATATTAGTGCTAAAACTGCAATAAAACTTCATTTGTATTCCCCCGGGATCTAGGCATAGCATTAAGTTATATATGAGCCAACATAAATAAACTTTGGTTTCTGACCTTTATTCACTCTCATCCCTGTGAAAGAGGAAAGAAATATAGTTACAAAATGGAATAATATGTACTTATAAAAGTAAGTACAAAGAACAAAAGTTATGCATAATACACAAGGATCAATACTAGATAATTTGAGGTTAAGGATGGCTTTAGAATGAAATGATCACAAGAATAATATTTTCAAAGATGAACAAAATCAGTTAGGTTTGATATACTATGCCAATTATGCCTGGAAATGTTGATTGCAACTAACCTAAGAATAATTTGTTAGGAAAAGACTTTTATCCACTAAGATATCTATCTATCTATCTATCTGTCTGTCTATCTATCTATATATATATTGTTTACTCGAGAACATATGAATAAGGATGAAGAAATGACAAGCAGATAGTGTTCCAGCGTATTGGGTGACTGCTCAGAGGTAAATGTGCAAAGTATGTTCAGGAATGACAAACAGGCAAACTGACTAGGAAATGATTCTGTTGGTTATGTTATGTGCTGTTGAGTCGACCCTGACTCATAGCAACCCCTCCTTGGATTTCCAAGGCGATATCACTACGGAAGTAGATTGCCCAACCTTCCTTCTGAGGAGTGGCTGGTGGGTTTGAACCTACAGGCTTCTGGTTAGTAGTCAAGTGCCTTAGGCACTATGCTACCAGAGTTCCCTAGTGATTCTGTAGGACAATGCAATTTATGGTCAACAAGTTGGAAATAATTATTGAGGATTTTGAAGGCGAGGATTTTGAAGGCGAGGATTTTGAAGGCAAGGCTTAGAATCTTTTTTTTTTTTTTTCTGAAGAATATTTTATTGTATTTTCAGTGAGGGTTTACACATCAATTTAGGTTCCCATCTAACAATTTCTACACAAGTTGTTCAGTGACATTGGTTATATTCTTCACAGTGCCTGAACATTCTCATTTTTGTTCTGGTTGTTCCATTTCCATTAATCTACTTTGCCTCTCCCCTTTACCTTCTCATCTTTCTTTTAAAGAAGTTGTTCACCAATTGGGCACATATAGGTGATTTATAAAGGAGGACAGTACTTATGGGTGATAGCCATTATTTTTTATTTAGTTACAAGGTGAACTGTTAGGAGTTAGTTTGGTTCAAGATTTGAAGAGTATCTCAGAGCAATATAGTCCGGGGGAATCTTTTAGTCTCAACCAGTCCAATAGACCAATAGACCTGTTTTAAAAAAAAAAAAAAAATTAAGAATTTGAGGTTCTCTTCTACATGTTTCTCCAGTTCTATCAGGGCCCCTCTGTTGTGACCCTGATTAGAACAGTAGTTAATGGTAGCCAAACCCACTGCCATTGAGTCCATTCTGGCTCATAGTGACCCTATAAGACAGAGTAGAACTTCCCCATAGGATTCCAAGGCTGTAAATCTTTACAGAAACAGACAACCTCATTTTTTTTTCTCATGGAATGGTTGATGAGTTCCAACTGCAGACCTTTTCGTTGACAGCTGAATTCTTTAAGCACTATACCACTAGAGCTCCTTAATGGGAGCCAGACACCATCTAATACTTTTGATTTCAAAGTGAGACCATTGTTTATGTAGACTATTTGTCCTGTAGAATAGTTTCTTCTTTGAGTATAATTTTTTTTAATATTTAATTAATTTTATTTTAAGAGCTTTTTTTTACAGTCAACGTTACATGTACACTTACGTGTACACTTAGTTTCACTCCCCATTTACCTGTCCAACTCTAACCAAGTCTCCTTCCTTCCCTACCCTGTAACCCTTCCCCTGTGACCCTCATATTTATGCACTACTGTTTGTCCTGCATTTCCTCAATTTGAATTTGATCCTCTGGTGTTCCATGGCCTGTTGCTCTGAGGGCTGTATTGCCACAGAGTATGTGGATGCGTCATCCTGGGTTGAGTGGTCTGCATGTACATCTTGTTAACTATTGGGCTGAGAGCCAGCCCCTGGGGGTGTTTTTTATTCCAGGTGCAGAATGTATTCCAGGGCCATAGTATTGGGGGTCTTATCAGATTTCATCTGACCAGTAATTTTGGTCATTATTGAGGTTTTGGATTTTGTTCCATGTTTTCCCTCCCACTCTATCCAGGATCTCCAGATTTCATCCTTTCCTGGGGGGTTGACATTGGTAGCCGGGCACCATCTAGTTCTTCTGGTCTCAAGGGCCATTATGTCCTATGGCTGATTGCTTCCAAATGCCCTTGTTTTTTTGCACTCTTCTTTGCTTCCAATGCTAGGAGACCCATTAACAGCATTTTAGATGGCCACTTGAAAGCTTTTAAGACCTCAGTCACTACTCACCAATGTAGGATGAAGAACAGAGGTTTTTTTTTTTTTTTATTAGGATTTGGGTGAAGATTTACAGAGTAAATTCACTTTTCATACAGCAGTTCACATATACTTTGTCTCATGTCA
>NW_006921750.1:2709105-2710635 GCF_000298275.1 Orycteropus afer afer | reverse complement strand
TATATATATATATATATATTCCCCTGCCCCCAGCCCAACAGTTACAATTATTGAAAGTTTTCTGACTCACAGGTACCATAATAGGAGAAAGCATTTTACTAAAATTCCACTTGCTATATTATCTGGATTTGAAAAACTAAATGCTATTTTAAATGTTAAAAAATAGTGTCCCTACAGAAATAGACTAGAGTAGAGCCATATACTGTAAAGCAAAATTTGGGGAAAATAAATATTACCAAACTCTAAATTTTTCTAAAGAAGTGTAGGACACACCCCAGGGACAGTCCTCAAACTGCTACTCTACTGGTCTGCAGGAAGATCAGTACAGAAATTGTGAATAAGCATTTAGAAACAGTTATAGCAACTTGACAATAATCTATGCATTTTGAATAAATAAATGTGATATTTTATTATATATATTTATTTCATATTTTGGATTTTTTTAATTTTATAAAAGTGTTGTTTGTGGCACAATTAGATGTTATAAGAACTAAAGGCACACTGTCATAATTTGAGGGAATCATTTCAGAGAACTGTCTATGAAACTGTTGATGACTTTCCTTTAACAAATAAATCTTTTCTTCTTCTGGGTAATCATTCTTAAGCCAAATTCTGCTGTCTCTCAGGAGTCATCTTTAATTAAACATACTTTTTTTTTCTTATACAATTGAGGTTCTAATACACAAATTCCTATTCCAACAACTCCAATAA
Source organism: Orycteropus afer afer (assembly GCF_000298275.1). Lineage (NCBI taxonomy): Eukaryota > Metazoa > Chordata > Mammalia > Tubulidentata > Orycteropodidae > Orycteropus > Orycteropus afer. The sequence goes on along the minus strand of NW_006921750.1, from coordinate 2,709,924 downwards.
TGGATACTGTCAAGCATGTTGTGCTGTATATGCCATTTTTGCTGATTTTTGAAAGTCAAATATCAATTTAACCAATTATCTTTAAGTCTCATCATATCCTACCTCTATCTACAAAATATTTTTCAAACTGTTTCTAGGTCATAGGAAATCTTTGCAAATGAAGCATGGAAGTTGTCTTCTGTAGTATTGTTGTAACAGAAATAACATAAATAGGTGGCTTTAACAAACACAAATTTGTTTTCTCACAATATAGGAGGCTATACATCCAAATTCAGAGTGCTGGCTCAAAGGAAACACTTTCTCTCCCTGTTGACTCTGGAGGAAGATCCTAGCCTCTGAGCTTCTGTTCCTAGGTGACCTTCATGCGACTTGGTTTCTCTCTTCCCCCATCTCTGCTCTGCTGACTTGTTGAATTTCTTCTATATTTCAAAAGTAATTGACTTAAGATACACCCTATACTACTCCTGCCTCATTAAGATAACAAAGACAACCTTTTCCCAAAGAGATCATAACTTTAGGTATAGAAGCTAGAATTTACCACACATATTTAATTAAATCCATGACAGATGCCTTACTATTATTTAAATTTGGTATTTTAAATTATTGTCTGCAGCATAGATATTTGATGTCTCTACTAAAATTACCATCTTGTCTCAATCTCTGATTTTATAAGGGTCCCTATGTATATATGGCAAATTCAATTTGAAGTTAAAGACAATGAAAACAAGTCCAAGAGAGCCAAAGTATGATCTTGAATATATCCCTCCTGAATTTAGATATCATCTAAATAATAGATTTGATGCATTGAACACCAATGAC
>NW_006921750.1:2702313-2707281 GCF_000298275.1 Orycteropus afer afer | reverse complement strand
CGAAAGAGGGGGAGGCCTTCAACGAGATGGATTGATACGGTGGCTGCGATGATTGGATCAAGTATAGCAGGGATTGTGGGGCTGGCGCGGGATCAGGCAGTGTTTCGTTCTGCTGTGCATGGGGTCACTATGAGTCGGAAACGACTCGACGGCACTTAACAACAACAACAACATGTATATATGTATGTATGTATGTGTGTATGTGTGTGTGTAGAGGGAAGTAATCTTTGTCAATCATCTAAATATTATTTTCATTGCTTTCTAAATTTTTAAACTTATGTAATATTAAATATTACAGTATGGCATTTCCAAATCAACTAACTCCTAATTTAGAAAAGTTTTAAACTTGCAATGAAACAGCTGTGGAGGCACAGGAGAAAAGCTATTAAGGAGATGTAAGAATTATTTCTTAAAAGAACATTGAGTGTTATTAGTGGTCCCTGGAACTGACTAGAAATAAATAAGTTAAAAACCTACTAAGTTTTTGTGAACTGCATTGCCATCCATACACACACACGCACACACAGACATGCGCATGCATAGAGTAATGGTTTCCAACAACCCCACACATACACACAACCCCAACAACACACATATGCACAAGGTCCTGGTCTTAAAAGTTTGTGACTGTCTGGTGAATCTTAAAAATATCCTCAAGGAAGATGCAGTTTAGGAAGGCAGGAGAGCTCAAAAGATGGCATACCAAGCAACAGGACTTTAGATGCTATTAAGGAAGATGTCAGCCACAGGGATCCAGGTGAGGAGAGGAACTCAGCCACGCCCAAAGCAGCAGTGTGGGAGAGCAGGAAAAAGGGGATTAAAAGCCTGGAACCTGACAGAGAAGCAGTCAGCTGCAGGGATACAGGCTAGAAGAGGAAACTCAGGAATGCCCAAAGCATCAGGGTGGGAGAGTGAGAGAAAGGGATAAAAAAGTCAGGACTCTGGACAGAGGAACAGTCAGCCACAGGGATCCAGGTGAGGAGAGGGAACACAGACACGCCCAAAGCAACAGGGCTGGAGAGTGGGAGAAAAGGGATAAAAAAAGCCAGGAACTCAGACAGAGGAGCAGTCAGCCGCAGGGATCCAAGTGAGGAGAGGAACTCAGCCACGCCCAAAGGAGCAGGGCAGGAAAGCGAGAGAAAGGGCATTAAAAGGCCTAGGAATCTGGGCAGAAGAGGAGTCAGCCACGGGGACCCAGGTAAGGGTGGTACGAGAGGTTTCCAGCAGGGAGACAAACCTGTCTGTCAGTTTGTCCTAACATAGTGATGTGATGATGTGAGTTTTGAGGCTGAGCCACTGGTGTTTCTAACCCAGCAAGATGCACATGGTGCACAGGTATCAGCTCAGCTTACAGACTGAGACAGATTAAGAAGAAGGAGGAGGCCATCCACTTCTCAAATAAATGGCCAGGGAAAACCTTATAAATAGCAAGGAAACACTGTTTGATACATTACCGCACAACTTTATGAATAATCCGGTTAGGTTAGAAGGCTCTCAAAATACGACTGGGAAAGAGCTGCATCATCTGAGTAAGCCCAGCCTTAGTCCTATGGATAAGGTAAAAGTTTCTAGACCATTTGCTGATGTGGCACCACTCAAATTGAAGAGAAACAGCTGCAGACATCCATTAATCATCAGAACATGGAATGTACGAAGTACGAACCTAGGAAAATTGGAAGATGTCAAAGGTCAAATGGAATGCATAAATATTGATATCCTTTGCATTAGTGAGCTGAAATGGACTGGTTTTGGCCATTTTGAATCAGACAACCATGTGATGTACTATGCCGGGAATGACAGTTTGAAGAGGAATGGCGTGGTGTTCATCATCACAAAGTATGTTTCAAGATCTGTCCTGAAGTACGATGTTGTCAGTGATAGGATAATATCCATATGCCTACAAGGAAGACCCGTTAATACGACTATTATTCAAATTTATGCACCAATCACCAAAGCCAAAGATGAGGAAATTGAAGATTTTTGTCAACTTCTGCAGTCTGAAACTGACCGAACATGCAATCAGGATGTGTTGATTATCACTGGTGAATGGAATGCAAAAGTTGGAAACAAAGAAGAATCACTGGTAGTTGGCAAATTTGGCCTTGGTGACAGAAATAATGCTGGAACTTGCATGGTATAATTTTGCAAGACCAACAACTTGTTCATTGCAAACAACTTTGTTCAACAACACAAATGGAGGCTCTACACGTTGACTTCACCAGATGGAACACATGGGAATCATATTGACTACATCTGTGGCAAGAGGCAGTGGAAAAGCTCAGTATTTTCAGCCAAAACCAGGCCAGGAACTGATTGTGGAACAGACCATCAACTACTCATATGCAAGTTCAATTTGAAGTTGAAGTCAATTAAAATAAGTCCAAGAGAGCCAAAATATGATCTTGAATATATCCCTCCTGAATTGAGAGACCATCTAAAGAATAGATTTGATGCATTGAACACCAAGGACTGAAAACCAGAAGAATAGTGGGAGGATATCAAGAACATTATCCATGAAGAAAGCAAGAGATCACTAAAAAGATGAGAAAGGAAGAGAAGACCAAAATGGATTATAGAAGAGACACTGAAACTTGCCCTTGAGTGGAGAGAAGCTAAATCCAATAGAAGAAATGACAAGATAAGAGAGCTGAACAGAAAATTTCAAAGAGCAGCTCAAGCAGACAAAACCAATTACTATAATAAAATGTGTGAAGATCTGGAGTTTGAAAGCCAAAAGGGAAGAACATGTTCAGCATTTCTCAAGTTGAAAGAATTGAAGAAAAAATGTAAGCCTTGAGTTGCAATATTGAGAGATTCTATGGGCAAAATATTGAATGATACAGGAAACATCAAGAGAAGATGACAGGAATACACAGAACCACTGTACCAAAAAGAACTGGGTGTTCCAAAAGGTTAAGCCCTCAGCTATAAACAAAAAGGTTGGTGGCTCAAATCTACTGAGAAGTAACTTGGAAGAAATTCCCTGCAATCTATTTCCAAAAGGTCACAGCCATTTAAAACCCTATGTAGCGTAGTTCTACTCTCAAACATATGTTGTTGCTATGTGCCATCGAGTCAGACCCAACTCGTAGCGACCCCTCCTTGGGTTTCCAAGGCAGTTTTACTACGGAAGTAGAATGCCACATCTTCCTTCTGAGGAGTGGCTGGTGGGTTTGAACCACCAGCCTTCTCGTTAGCAGTCAAGTACCTTAAACACTATGCTATAAGAGCTCCCCTCAAACATTTGGGGTCACCATAAGTCAGCATTGACTTGACTGCAGCAGAATCATGAGTGGGCACTTCTAGAGTTGATGAAGAATAATGGATGTCATCTGGGGAACTTGGACCTGACATGGATGAAATTTGGGATGACCTCTTTGGAAAAGAGAGTATGTTCAATGTGTGGGAAGACTTATATAAGTATTTGGTCACCAGAGGCATAGTTTGTGGCAAAATATATACTTTTATATTTTACTTTTTTATCAAACCCTGTTTAACTTTCCTCCTCAGCACAGAGAGAAACTAAAATTTCCAGATTTCCTTAGAGATCAATGGATACATTTAACTGAATTCTGTTGAATTGCATATGGACATTAGGAATGCACATCAACTTTGAACATAGTCCCTAATAAAGTCCATAAAACATTCCATAACTTCTTTCTTCCATGATCTGCCAACCAAACCAGGAAAAAAAATCCAATGGAGGACTTTCAGGCTGTGGAGGATGATGTAGTGCACATTTATTAGCTGAAGCACTCTTACGATTGTAAAACAATAGAAGCAATCTAAATGCCCTTTTAGTAACTCACAATGGATAATGATTTAATAAAATATGGTTAAGCGACATACTAGAGTGTTATGAAGGTTTGAAGAACAATAAAAATGGAGGAAATATCTTCAACTTATATTGAGGGTCACCCCAGGATACATGGCTAAATGATAAATGCAAAATGTAAAAGATCATATATAGTATGCTACTCCTCATGGAAAAAAGTAGGGCTTATGAATAAATATTCATGAATGTGCTCATTTGTGACATAGAAACACAGGAAAATATACCAGAAATTAATAAGATTGATTCGTTGCAAGACAGGAATAGGTTGGTAAAAAGGAGGAATGAAAATAAAGCCATGAGGGTAAGAGAAGAGTAAAAATCTCTAGAGGGCAACTTTTTATATTGTCCTGATTCTTAAGACTTCAGTAATGTTTCACATACATACATACATACATACATACATATACATACATGTACATACATATGCATATACATATATGTGTGTGTGTGTGTGTGTGTGTATTCTAAAATTCCCATTCTTCTCAATGTTATCCATTATTTGTTATGATCCACACAATAGAATGATTTTGCATAGTCAATAAAACACAAGTAAACATCTTTCTGGTATTCTTTGCTTTCAGCCAAGATCCTTATGACATCAGAAATTGTGTCCTTCATTCTGCGTCCTCTTCTGAAACCAGCTTGCATTTCTGGAAGTTCCTGTCAATATGCTTCTGCAACTGTTTTTCAATTGTCTTTGGTAAGATTTTACTTGACTGTGATATTAATAATATTATTCAATAATTCCCACACTCTGTGAGATCACCTTTCTTTGGAATGGATGCAAATATGGATCTCTTCCAGTCAGTTGATCAGGTAGCTGTCTTTCAAATCTCTTGGCATAGCCGAGCGAGTGCCTCCAGGGTGGCACTCCTTTTGTTGAAACATCTCAATGGGTATTCCATCAATTCCTGGAGCCCCCTTTTTATTTTGTTTATTTATTTATTTACTTATTTTACTAGTTCCTTCAGTTCAGCTTCAAATTCTTCCTTCAGTACCACTGGTTCTTGATCATATGCCACCTCCTAAAATGGATTCCAACTGTGAAGGAACTGTTTCAAGTGCTGAGGAGCAAGGATATCTCTTTGAGGACTAAGGTGCGCCTGACACAAGCCATGATATTTCCAATCACC
>NW_006921750.1:2686959-2701543 GCF_000298275.1 Orycteropus afer afer | reverse complement strand
TAATTTCTTTCATTTGCTTTAGCTATTCTCCACTGAAGGGCAAGTTTAAGATCTCTCCTGACATCAATTTTGGTCCTTTCTTCCATTCTTGTCTTTTTAATGACCTCTTGCTTTCTTCATGGATGATGTTCTTGATGTCATCCCACAATTCCTCTGTTTTTTGGTCACTGGTGTTCTATGCATCTAATCTATTTTTCAGATGGTCTCTAAATTCAGGAGGGATATAATCAAGGTCATATTTTGGCTCTTGTGGATTTTTTAAAATTATATTCAACTTCAACTTAAACTTGCATATGAGCAGTTGAGGTTCTGTTCCACAATCAGCTCCTTGCCTGGTTTTGGCTGAAGATATTGAGCTTTTCTATTACCTCTTGCCACAGATGTAGTCAATCTGATTCCTGTGTACTCCATCTGGCGAAGTCCACTTGTAGCGCCACCATTTGTTCATTTGTGTTGTTGAAAAAAGGTATTTACAATGAGCAAGTCATTGGTCTTGCAAAATTCTATCCGGCATCCTCCAGTGTTATTTCTATCACCAAGGCAGTGTTTTCCAACTACTAGTGATACTTTTTTGTTTCCAACTTTTGCATTCCAATCACCAGTGGTAATCAACACATCCTGATTGCATGTTTGGTTAATTTCAGACTGCAGAAGTTGGTAAAAATCTTATATCTGTGTGTGTGTGTGTGTGTGTGTGTGTATATATATATACATATATATATATATATATATACACACACACACATAGATATATATATGACCTATTGCCATCAAGTCCATTCCAACTCATAATGAATTGGACTTGCCCCATGAGTTGAGTTGCACCATAAAGATACCAAAGTGGTAATCTTTACAGAAGAAGACTACCACATTTTTCTCCCACAGAATGGCTAGTGAGTTTGAACCTCAAATGTTTCAGTTAGTAGCCACCAAGTATTTAAGCACTGTAATAAGAAACAAATAATGCACACCAAGAGGTGGCAGAAATCCAAAATAGAATTGAGGTGTAGATGATTCCGAATTTATTACATATGAATATGAAAATCACACTAAGAATTAACCTAATAAAGTTACAAAACAGTATTTTTACAATAAACTATAAAGGGAAAGGCAAAGGGAACTACATAGAAATATTTTACTCTAATTAGTAAATTTCTTTTTAATGGAGGTATTAAATAGCAGTTATGAAAGTGCTTTTATGAGAACCTGTTTCCTCACAATGAGATAAAAATTTACAAATAAAAAAGTACATGGGAATCTAGAGGAGATCTACAGTGAAACCTATAATGTTAGAATGGAATTGGAAGTATTAGTATGAATTTGTAATTTTTAAAAATTTCATTATTTCTCTATTTTTTAAATTCTTTCACCCATATCAAATCTGTCTCTTAATTATCCATCTATTTCCCTTTCCTCCTCTAAAATCAAACCTTTTCCTATGGAGTAGATTCTGACTCATAACAACTCCATGACAACTCCACATGTGTCAGAAGAGATATACATATCATAGTGCTTTTAATGTTGTGACCTTTTGAAAGTAGAATGCCAGGCCTTTCTTCTGAGGTTCATCTGGTTAGGTTAGTAACTGAGAGTTTAACTATATGTGCCACCAAGTAACTCTAGAAATACTTACACTGTTGTGTGCCATTGAGTCAGTTCTGACTCATAGTTGTTCTAGTTGTGTGTGGAAAAAAAAAAAATAGAAGAAGAACAGGTGCTACTGAGTCACCTCCAACTTATAGTGACTGATGTGTGTCAGAAAAGAACTATATTCTATAGGGTTTTCAATGGTTATGATATTTCTGAAGTAGGTCCTGAGGCCTTTCTTCCAGGTTACACTTGGGTGGATTTGAAGCTTCAACCTTTTGGTTAGCAGCCACATGTATTATAGTAACCATGTGTGCCACAAAGACTGCATAGTTGTATGTAGATAAGTATTATTTATATACACATGTATTTTTTTAGTGCTGGAAACAATAATATACCAGTAGCTATAAGACCATCTAATGCTCAAGATTTACTTTCTAAAAACAAAGAAAAAAATGTTTTAAACTTAGAAAGAAAATAATAAATCACAAGGTAAACTCATAGAAAAAAATAAAGCCTTGCATCAAAAAAAAAATTAAAAAAAGAGGACAAGCACAAATATTTAACTAATACTAAACCAATAGCAATGAAAATATGATGATATGAATTATAAACAAAATGAGGTCAGCACAGAAAATTATATAGAACAAAATAATCAGAAACACAATAATATATATATTATTATATATATATAAAATGACATCAATAAATTTATACTTGTCAATAATTACACTATGAATAGGTTAAATACACCACTCAAGAGCTCTAGAGTTTCAGACTGAATAAGAAAACATGACCCATCAAAATGCTGTCTGTCTACAAGAGACTTAATATAGACACAAAGACAAAAATAGACTAAAAATCAAATGTTGGGAAAAAAAAAAACAAGCAAATGGCAAAAAAAACAAGGGCAGGATTGGCAATATAAATTTCTGATGAAATAGACTTTAAGACAAAAATCACCATAAGAGACAAAGAAGTATGTTATATAATGATTAAAAGATCAGTTGAACAAAAGTATATAACCATAATAAATATCTATGTACCCAAAGAAAGAGCCCCAAAACACATAAAGTGACTTTAACTGAGTTTAAAAGACAAATAGATTATTCCACAATAATAGTAGGAGATTTTAATAGACTACTTTTAATAAAACATAGAACTGGAAATAAACTCAACAAAAAGAAGAACTAAACAATACAATCAGCAAATTTTACCTTACAGATATCTACAGAGCACTTTACCCAACAACAGCATAATATACATTCTTTTCCAGTGCACATGGAACATTCTCCATGATATGGTAAGCCACAAAGCAAGCCTCAGTAAATTTAAAATATTGAGATACTGCAAAGCATCTTCATAGATCACAATGCTATAAAATTAGAAATCAACACTGGGAAGACCAATGGAAAAAGTGTGTGGAAATTGAATAACACAAAAATGTTACCCAAAACATAACTGGGTAATAGAAGAAATAAAAAAAAAAGAAATGAAATTAAAAAATTCCTTGAATCAAATGAGAATGGAAACAGAAAATACCAAAATATTTAGGACAAAGCAAAAGCAGTGATCATTGGGCAATTTATAGCAATAGATGCACATACCAAATAAGACGAAAAGCCAAAATCAACACTTTAACCCAACATCTCAAACAATTAGAAAAAGTACAGCAAAAAAAGCTTGCAGTCACCAGAAGAAAATAAATAATAAAGACTCAAATAGAAATAAATGAAACTGTAAATAGAAAGACAACAGAGAAAATCAGCAAACTAGGTATTTTTTCTGTGAAAAAAACAATAAAATTGACAAACCACTGGAAAACTTAACAAAGGAAAAAAGGAGAAGATGTAAGTAACATGAATAAGAAAGGAAAGAGGTGATGTCACAAGAGAACCAACAGAAATAAAAGAATAATATCAAAATACTATGAAGAACTGTACTCCAACAAATTTGATAACCTAAAAGAAATGGAAAGACTTCTAGAAAGACACTACTAACCTAAATTAACACAGAGGTAGAAAAACTGAACAAACTCATAACAAATGAAGAAATTTAACAGGTCATTTAAAAAAAACCAACTACAACAATAAAAGATGGAATCCTCCCTAATTCATTTTATGAAGCAAGCATAACACTGATACCAAAACCAGGCAAAGACACCAATAGAAAGGAAAACTAAAGACTAATATGCCTCATGAAAAAATATGCAAAAACTTCAACAAATTCCTAGCCAATAGATTCCATTAACATATATATATATATATATATATATATATATATACACATATACATATATGCCAAGTGGGACTCACACCAGGTATACAAGGATGGTTCAATATTAGAAAAACAATCAGTATAATCCATCACATAAGTAAAATAAAGAAAAAGTACCACGCAATCCTATCAATCAATGCAGAAAAAGCATTTGATAAAATGTCATTCCTGATATAAAAAAAAAACTCTCAGAAAAAAATAGATATAGAAGGGAAATTCCTCAACATAATAAAAGGCATATATGCAATTCAAACAGTCAACATTATTCTTAATAGAGATAGACTGAAACCATTCTGCTTATGAACAGGAACCAGATGAAGATGCCCTCTATCTCCACTTCTATTGAATGTTGTATTGGAAGTCCTAACCAGGGCAATAAGGCAAGAAAGGGAAATGAAAGACATCTAAATTGGCAAAGAAGAAGTAAAACTATCCCTATTTGCAGATGATATGATACTATACATAGAAAACCCAAAAGGCTCAGCAGGAAAACACTAGAACTTATTGAAAATTTAGCATAGTGGCAGGATACAAGATCAACATACAAAAATCAGTTGGCTCCCTATATGAGATCAGTAATGAGGTCTCTGAAAAGGAAATAAGGAAATCAATATAATTTATAATATCTAACCAAAAGATCAGATACTAGGGAATAAATCTTACCAGGAACACAAAAGACCTATAGAAAGAAAACTACAGAACACTACTTCATGAAACTATAAGAGATCTACATTAATGGAAGAACATACCATGCTCATGGATAGGAAGACTGAACATTGTGAAAATGTCAGTACTAGGCAAAGCAATTTATGCATTCAACACAATCCTGATACCATCAACATTCTTTGAAGACAGGGAGAAATCAATCACTAATTTTATATGGAAAGGAAACAGACTTCAGATAAACAAAGCACTACTGAAGAAGAAGAACAAAGTAAGAGGTCTCACACTCCCAGATCTCAAAACCTACTATACAGCCACAATTGTCAAAATGGTATGGTATTGGTACAACAGACACATAGACCAATGGAACAGAATTGAGAACCCAGAAATAGATCCTTTGACCTATGGTCAGCTAACCTTTGACAAAGGGCTGAAATTCATTAAATGGGGAAGAGATAGATAGTCTCTCTCATTAATGGTGTTGGCAAAACTGGATATCTATTTTCAGAAAAATGAAACAAGATCCATACCTCACACCATACACAAAAACTAACTCCAGATGGATCAAAGAGGCAAATGTGAAACCTAAAACTGTAAAGTTCATCAAAGGAAAATAGGGGTGAACTTAAAGACCCTAATTTATGGCATAAATAAACTATGAAGCATAACTCAAGATGCACAAACATCAGAAGATAAAATAGATGATTGGGATCATCTGAAAATTAAATTTTTTGTTGCATCAAAAGACTTATGCAAAGAGTAAAAAGAGAACTTACAGAATGAGAAAAAATATTCAGCAATGACATTGGATAAAGGACTTATCTGTAAAATTTATAGAAAACCCCAAAACCTGAACATCAAAAAAGACAACACTGCAATTATAAAATGGGCAGAAGACATGAACAGACACTTCAGCAAAGAAAATATTCAGGCAGCCAACAAACATATGAAGAAATATTAATGACGATTAGCCATTAAAAACCAAACTCACTGATGTCAAGTTGACTTGACTCATAGCAACCTCTCTTTGGGTTTCTGAGGCTATGGAATTAGATTACCCAATCTTCCTTCTGAGGAGTGGCTGGTGGGTTTGTACCACCAGCCTTCTGGTTAGTAAATGTCTTAGGCACTACACCACCACACTCCTCATTAGCCATTAGAGAAATGCAAATGAAAACAAGCATGAGATACTATATCAACCCAGCCTTAATAATAGCAAAGATCAACTAGACAGAAAATAGCAAATGCTGGTGATGATGTGCCATCATACACTGCTGGTGGGACTGGAAAACGGTACAAGCACTGTGGAAATCATTATGGTGATTCCTTAAAAAGTCGAGATAGAAATACCACATGATCCAGGAATCCCATTACTAGGTATATATACTAAAGAAGAGAGAGCAGCAGACGAATAGATATATACACACCCAAGTTCACCACAGCACTATTCACCAAAGCAAAGAGATGAAAACAATCTAAGTGCTCATCAACCAAGGAATGGATAAACAAATCGTGATACATACACGATGGAATACTATGCAAACCTAAAGAATGATGTAGAATCTGCAAAACACAGTATAAAGTCTATTAACTTGACAGACACTATGCTGAGTGAAATTAGTCAATCACAGAAGGACAAATATGGTATCAGTTCACTCTTGTAAAAAGTCAAGGAAAAGTTTAGACTCAGAGGAAAACTTTCTTTTTTGGTTACCAGGGATGAGAAGGGAGGGGAGGGAAAATTCCTAGAAGGGTTGAAAAATTCTCTCTCTTTCTACCAATACACACACACACACACACACACATACACGTATATATAGATCAAAGACTTTAGTGGTTACCAGGGGTAGAAAGGAGGGGGAAAGGGGAAGCTTTGTGTGTGTGTGTGTGTGTGTGTGTGCCATTGAGTTTATGCTAATGGTGTGGGAATGTTTTGGAAAAGCATAGCAATAATGGTAGCACAACATGAAAATTGTCATCAGTGTCCCTGAGCTGTAAATGGGGAAGTTGTTATGTTGCCAAATGTCTTGTGATAAATGTTTTCACCACAAAAAAAGTAAAAAAAAAAAAAAAAAAAACCAATAGACAAACAAAAACAAGAAATAGTGTTTTTTGGAGAAGTGCCTGAGGCAGAGAAAATTCAAGATGAGTCTTGAACACTTTGTGTTGTACCAAAGTCAGAAAGTGTTTAAAATAAAAGATGAGAACATGTTGAAAGGAAAAAGCAGCCAGCTTCAATCAATTTCTTGTGAGTAAATCTGGGACAACTTATATAACAACAACAACAACAATGGAACAACATTCATGATTCCATAATGACTGTGGTGGAAACACCCTAAGTAAGCCCTTTGCATAATCACCTACATTTAAATGTGTGAATATAGCACGAGAATATAGCAAAATTGATGGGATGTCACTCCCTGCATTATATGGAATTGTATGGATGTCACTCCTGTGATCATATCTCATTATATTTGATTCTGTCTTAGCAGACTGGTGAGAGAGCTACTCGTGATGGTCTTGAAAAGGCAAAGAAACAACGCTGCTGCAAATTGCCTATGGATCAAAGCAGAGGGCACCAGGTAGCATCTATGACCTAGTAATGACCTCCAGCCAATAGCAAATAACACTGAGGCCTTCTGCTACACATTGACAAAGAAACAAATTCTGCAAACAACTGGAATGAGTTGGGAAGCAGATTCCTCTTCAGTCACTTCTCTATTTAAGAATAGATATGCTGTAGCCTAACAGCATAATTGCAGTCCTTTGAAACTTTAGAACAGGTAGGTACCAGCTAGGCTGTCCCATTTTTCCTCCCCTGGAAATTATGAGACAATCATGGGTGCTGCTTTAAACACTGAATTTGTTAGTGAATAAGTAAATAAATAAATTGTTGTTGTTGTTATGTGCTGTCGAGTCAGACCTGACTCATAGCAACCCCTCCTTGGGTTTCCAAGGCAGTATCACTATGGAAGTAGATTGCCCCATCTTCCTTCCAAAGAGTGGCTGGTGGGTTTGAACTGCCAGTCTTCTGGTTAACAGGTAAGTGCCTTAGGCACTACGCTACCAGAGTTTCCAATAAATAAATTAGAGGAGAAAAGGCCGCCAATTATTCCTTATAGCATAATTCCAATTAATAGATGTAAAAGGAGTGATGAAAATAGAAAGTCTTCATTAAGTGCTATAGTAATTATAATTAAGAAAAAAATCAAAAATTGATACTATAATTAATATATAAAATTATGATAAAAAAGCATAGTTTCAAAGAATCTTCCCATGGGGAAAATTATTAGTCGTAAAGGAAAAGCTATAGTAATTTTACATAGAAATAGAATACCATCTTCAGCAACTGATAAAGATTTACATCACCAGGAATGTTACTTATGGATACTATGTATACTCTTACATGCACTGAAAAGGGTACATAATGACTATGTGGTAAAATTCCCAAATATAAAGAACCTCAGTGAAATCATGGGAAAACTTCAGACAAATAGAAATTATGAAGTAGTCTGAAAAATAACTTTAAAATTACTAAGATCATGAAAGACTAACACTGAAGAACTGCCACAGATTGGAAGAGATTAAAGAAAAATGACAAATAAAAGTCATGTGCTTTTTAGGGTTGTATATTGACTAAGTGGGAAAGTTAGCAAAATTTGAATAATTTAATTAATTAATTAATACTATTATGTTAATATTATATTGATTTCCAGGTTTTGATAATTGTACTACAGTTATATAAGTAGACTTATATATAAGACTTAAACATGAATGGAAGTTGAGTAAAAAATAATGGGAAATCTCTGTACCAGTATTTGTGAATATTAAATTTTTTTGAAAATAAAAGTGAAAAAAAGACAAAATTTATCATGATCTTAATAACAGAAAGGAACCAGAATTACTAGGTGCACTAAAGGAGAACTTAAAAAAGAAAAGATTAATATTCTCATGGGGGAAAAAAAAAGAAATCATGTAAAAGAATAACATGCTGGCATGAAAAAAGAATACAAAATGTACATATTTATCTATATCTGTGTTAAGGAGCCCTGATGGTATACTGGTTAAAGCAACTTGGCTGATAATCAAAAGGTAGAAAGCATTCAGTGGGAAAAAGATGTAGCAATCTGCTTCAGTAAAGATTTACAGCCTTGGAAATACTGAGAAGAAGTCTACTCTGTCCTATAAAGCCTCTAAGAGTCAGAATTGACTCTATGGCAATATTTTTTTTAATTTCTGTATCCAATCTCAGAAATGAAAATGTTATAACAACATATGTTAAAGCCATTGTATTAAATAATTGTTACAATAGGCCTAGAAAAAAAAAAAAAGAATGTTATTTTACTTGGAAGTCTGAACCAAGAGGTCAAAAATGGAAAGTTCTAAAATAGAAGAGACATGGAGGAGACATATCCATCTCATGCTTTCAAGTCCATTCCAGTTGTTCACAATAGAAGAAACAACATTAGTCTAATAAGTGTTTGAAATAGGAAAAAATACATATATAGAAAATAGAGGAGATAAAATTATCAAAAAGCAAAAGAAGAAAATTTCTCATCATTTGAAAAAGTGTGTTTGGATGAAGTGCACCACGGAATTCTGAGAGAGTTGAACATTAACACTGGAAATACATTGATAATATTTCAGATTTCCAAAGACAGAAAATTCTAAAATCTCCAAAAAAGAGAAAAAAACAGCTAATAAAAGAGAAATGAAAATGATAATAGCATTAAAACTTTTATTATTATTATTTTAAAATATAAAAGAAATTACAGAAAAAAACTGTAAAAATATTCAAAGTTGTAAAGTAAAATAATTTGTGGTCTAGAATCTTGCTTCCTAGCTGGCATTCAAGTTACAGATCAAACTAATGATACTTAATTACATTTAAACACTCTTTTTGCATATGGAAGCCTTTTCCACCATGTTTAATCCAAGAGAACTACTTGCAAAAAAAAAAAAAAAAAGAAGAAGAAGAAGAAGAAGTGTTCAGAAATGCAAACATAGGATAAACAAAATCAGTAATGAACAAAAATAGCTATTAATTTCAGTTAGCTAAATATTTTTTGAAAAATAATCCAGAAAGAGTGATTATTTCATCATGAAAGGGTAGGGCAAACATAAAAATTAAAGTACAAGAAATAAGTTAAAATGTGTCAGTAGTCATGATAGCATCCAAATAAACAGATTTAGAGGAACATGCAGAAGATTTATAAAAGAAATGATTAACATCTTACTTCCAGTAAGATGGCAGAATAGGCAGACAAACTACACCCTCTTCAACAAAGAAAAGGGGACAAATTAACACAGATACAGGAGGCCTGAGTTTTGAAAGGAAGGAAACAGAAGTGGACTAAACTCCAACTAGTAGAAGAACTTACATAAAAACTCCAAAAAAGGAGACATATGGAATGGCAGTCTGTCAGCAATTCTGACATCATGGACAGTGTGGAATTGCCAACTGGAATTAGGACCTAAGAATGAACTTAAAAATTGTTCCTGCTATCCAGGGGCTGCAAGGTGGACTGCACTGGTGGCTGGTGAATAAAAGGGGAAGCAGCAAAGAGGGAGACGGGCTGAGCTGTGGACTTTTGCCTGTCCAGAGGACACAGATATTTTGATGTTTAAAAGGAGTTCGACCATTTTGGATATTTAAAGTGACAGCATTCTCTCAAATTCTAGTGACCTAAGAATAAACTCCATTTGCCAGTGATTGCAAGGACTTTCCAGACACAAACTACTGGAAAGATGTGATATTCCCCTTGTTACTTTTATGTGCCACAGCTGCTTGGTTGATGAAGGTCTAGCCATCTCTCATTTCTGCTCAACTTCTAGGCCAGAATTCCATCCCAGTCTGTGTGCTCTGACAGAGCCTGGGTGCCTTGCCCTGCCTTCCCAGACTTTTATAACCTTATTTTTTTAGTTTGCTTTTGTCTGTTTTAAATTTTTTTTCTTCATCCTTTTTATTATTATTTTTATTCTTCCATTCCCATGTTCTAGTTTTAAGCTTTTTCTATATTCCCTGTTCCTGGTTCCCATTTTTTTCTTTTTTAGGTTGGGTCTCCACATTCTTTTCTTTCTTTCTTTTCTTTTCTTTTTTTTTTTTTTTATTCTCCTACTCTACCTCTTTTCTCTTATTGTCCCCTCCCCAGATACTACTTTTTTTTTGGTGATTTTATGGTGTGTATATGCAGTGTGTTTTTTGTCCACTTGATTTTACTTTTTTGATGGACTTTTGATGGTTGTTTTTGTCTAACTGAGTGGGAGACAGAAATCATGCCCACGTGAAACAACCACACCCACACCTCCTGCAGCTTCACTTACTGAATGAGAGCCAACAATTCCTACTCCACCAACTGGCCAGTGATAAATGATCACCATTAAAAACCTCGCTTACACTGAACTGCTCTTCACAAACAGTTAACAGAGATCTAAATCCAACAATGTCACAATGTCTTGAAGACAACTGACCATCACAGTCCACATAAAGAAACAAGATAAAGCTGTAGAAACAAGGGAGCAGGATACAGATGCAGGACACATCTCTGAGGACTCAGCAGCATTGGGACTCTCTGATAAGGAATTCAAAAGAATTATACTTAAGTATCTTCAAAGGATTGAGGGACATATCAAGGAAACCACTGACAAAATTAAGGCAAACAATCACAAAACTGTAGACTAATGTTAGAAGAAGGAGCTCTGGTAGCATAGTGGCTAAAGCACTTGACTGCTAACCAGAAGGCTGGCGGTTCAAACCCACCAGCCACTCCTCGGAAGGAAGGTTGGGAAATCCTACTTCCGTAGTGATACTGCCTCGGAAACCCAAGGAGGGGTCGCTATGAGTCGGGGCCGACTCGACGGCACATAACAACAACAACAACAACAATGTTAGAAGAAAACACAAGAAAAAAAGACAAAATAAATGAAAATTAGATATGATAAAATGTGTACAGATAGGAGTCCAGAAGATTAATACTAAATTTTTAAAAATAAATAACACACAGAAAGGGCAAGGGAGTAGAACTGAATCAATGGAAGAAAGAATTAATGAGACTGAAGACACATACCTGAATACTTCTTTGGAAAGGGATCAATGAGATAAAGAAGCAAAGCAAGATGATGAAAGCCTAAGTTCATGTGGGATACCATCAAAAGGAATGATCAATGTATAACCAGAATCCCAGAACAGGAAGAGAAAAAGAAACCCACTGAGAAAATTATCCAAGATTTGTTGGAAGAGAACTTCCTTGATATGATGAAAGATAAGAATACATCCATTCAGGAAGGCCAAGGAACCCCGAACAGGATAGACATCAAAAGAAAATCACCAAGACATATCATCATCAAACTCCCCCAAACCAAAGACAAAACAAGAATCCTGAAAGCAGCACAGGAAAAAAGGAAAAGTTACCTACAAAGGACAACCAATAAGAATAAGCTCTGATTTCTCAGCAGAAATCATGCAAGTGAGGAAGCAATAGGATAGTATATAAAAAGCCCTAAAAGAGAAAAATTTCCAACTAAGATTTATATACCCAGCAAAATTGTCCCTCAAATATGGTGAAATTATGATATTTCCAGATAAGCAGAAATTAAAAGAATTTGTTAAAACTAGACCAACCTTACAAGAGGTACTAAAGGGAGCCCTTTGAACACAGAACCAATAACAGCAAACAACAACTGACCTTTACTACACATGATGACATAGCCTAGAAACCCACCCAGTTGTGGAAGTATCCAAAGTAAAATAAGCTTACAAAATTGTAAACAGGGAATGAGAGACATCAATTAGCAAATAAGGACAACTGAAAACAACAAAACAATAAACAGGAAAAAGTAGTGTAGTTAGAGAACTTCTAAATGGTGAGTAAGTCAAGAAAATTGTATGTTAGTTGGAGTTGTGTTTCACCTTGGCTAGCTCACAATTCTGTGTGGTTAAGTAATTGTGATGTGGGTTTTTCCCATGATGGGATAGGTTGTATGTTTTGAGCAGCCAATCTGTTGAAAGGAAGTTTCCTTAGGGGTGTGGCCTGCTTCCAATATATTTATGGATATCCTGGTAAAAGAGACTCTTCTGTGGATTGGGATCCTGTTGTTCTGCCTACAACTGTCCATGAGTGAACAATCCACTGTTCAGCCTGGAGGTCTTGGATTCATCATTTGTTGGAGTCAACAGCTGGTATACTGCCTGCCAACCTTGAGCTTGTCAGCCCCTGCAGCTGCATGAGTGAGGAAAAGCCTCCAGCTTGACATTTGACCCAAGAACTTAGGACTTACCAGCTTCTATAAGTGTGTGAGCCATTTTCCTAAGATAAATTTCTTTCCTTCTCTCTCTCTGTAAGCTTTACTGCTTTTGCTTCTCTAAAGATCCCAGCCTAACACATTTGGTACTGAGAGTGGGGTGGTTCTAGAGAGAGAAAATCATAAGGATGGGCTTCCTAAATTTGTTCTCACCAATTCTGTTTTGATTCTCTAATTTGATTAATCATAAAGGCACTGGTGACCCTGCCTCTATTAGTAAAGAGGACCCTGCTATTCCATGGCATGAGGTGGCAACGTTAATATGCAAAATAGCACTGCTAATAGATTTTTGAGAAGTGAGGCTCTGAGTGATTGCATATTTGACACGATTCTGCAATGTTCCCAGCATGAGGAGTACAAGGAAGTTGTTTAGTTGGTCCTACTTATGCTAGAAAAAGTGGTGAAAGAGTTAGATGAGTTTAGGGCTTCTGAGTCACAGCTTACATGCCACATTAAAAAATAAATAAAAAATTAAAAAAACCTCAATGTTTCAGGTTGTGCTCTGAAAGAAAGCCTTATTTCTTCTGGTAGCAGAGCTGATATTGCCAAAAAACAAACCCAGAGTTTTATTATAAGGGTGGGTGAATTACAATTCCAATTAAATTGCCAACCCAGAATAGTGTCTGAAGTTAAAGTGAGGCCACTGATTGGGAAAGACTGGGATCCTGAAACCTGGAATGAAGACATATGGGCAGATAGTCTGGAAGATCAGGATGTGGAGCTTGCAAACTCTGTTGAATCCCTCCCATCTAAAGGGATTCCTGTAAAACTATTAAACCCTTTTCACCTTGGAGGAGTCAGCTGCAGGCACCCAGGTAAGGAGATGGAACCCAGGCCACACCCCACAAGCAGTGAGGCAGGAAGCAGAGAGAGCACAGAAAAGGCAAAGGGGATCAGAACAGATCGAGAAGTCAGCCACAGGGACCCAGGTGAGGAAAGGGAACCCAGGTCATGCCTCACAAGCAGTGAGGCGGGAAGCAGGGAGAGGACAGAAAAGACAAAGGGGACTGGAACAGATTGAGGAGTCAGCCACAGGGACCCAGGTGAGGAAAGGAAACACACGTCACCCACCACAAGCAGTGAGGCAAGAAGCAGAGACAGGACAGGAACAGATCAAGGAGTCACCTGCAGGGATCCAGGTAAGGGTGTTTGGAGGGGTTTCCAACAGCTAAGGGAGAAAATTTGTCTGTCACTTTGTCCTACTGCGGTGACATGTTGCTGTGAGTCTTGAGGCTGTGCCACTGGTGTTTCAAACCCAGTGAGATGCACCTGGTGCACAGGTATCATTCTGGATTGCAGACTGAGACAAACCAGGAAGAAGGAGGAGGCCATCCACTTCTCAAAAAATTGGCCAGGGAAAACCTATGAGTAGCAGAGAAACACTGTCTGATACATTACTGTGCAACTTTATGGATAGTCCAGAAACATTGACCAATATAGAGGAGAAAGATGAGTCACTAAGCTTAGAAAGCTCTCAAAGTAGGAATGGGAAAGAGCTGCATTATCAGAGTAAAATCAGCCTTATTCATATGCATAAGATAAAATTTTCAAGACCTCCATTTGCTGATGTGGCACCACTCAAATTGAGGAGGAACAGGAGCAAACATGCATTAATAATGGAATATGGAATGTACGAAGTAGGAACCTAGGAAAATTGGAAATTATCAAAAATGAAATGGAATGCATAAAGATTGATGTCCTAGGCATTAGTGAGCTGAAATGGACTGGTTTTGGCCATTTTGAATCAGACAACCAT
>NW_006921750.1:2661355-2686774 GCF_000298275.1 Orycteropus afer afer | reverse complement strand
ATTATCACTGGTTATTAGAATGCAAAAGTTGGAAATAAAAAAAGAATCACCAGTAGTTGGAAAATTTGGCCTTGGTGACAGAAATAATGCTGGAACTCACATGGTAGAGTTTTGCAAGACCAACGACTTGTTCATTGCAAACACCTTTTTTCAACAACACAAATGGTGGCTGTACACATGGACTTCACCAGATAGAACACATAGGAATCAGATTGACTACATCTGTGGCAAGAGGCAACAGAAAAGCTCAATATGTTCAGCCAAAACCAGGCCAGGAGCTCATTGTGGAACAGACCATCAACGGCTCATATGCAAGTTCAACTTGAAGTTAAAGACAATTAAAGCAAGTCCACAAGAGCCAAAATATGATCTAGAATATATCTCTCCTGAATTTTGAGACCATCTAAAGAATAGATTTGATGCATTTTACACCAGTGACCGAAAACCAGAAAATTGTGGGATGACATCAAGAGCATCATCCATGAAGAAAGCAAGAGGTCACTAAAAAGACAACAAAAGAATAGAAGACCAAAATGGATGAGAGAAAAGACTCTGAAACTTGTCCTTGAGTGGAGAGCAGCTAAAATCAAATGGAAGAAATGACAAGATAAAAGCATTGAACCAAAGATTTCAAAGAGCAGCTTAATAAGATAGAGCCAATTACTATAATGAGATGTACAAAAAAACCAAAACAGAAGAACATGCTTGGCATTTCTCTAGCTGAAAGAATTAAAGAAAAAATTAAAGCCTCGAGTTGCAATATTGAGAGATTCAATGGGCAAAATATTGAATAATGCAGGAAACATCAAGAGAAGATGGCAGGAATACACAGAGTCACTGTACCAAAAATAACTGATTGATCTTCAACCATTTCAGGAAATGGCTTATGATCTAGAACCAATGGTACTGAAGGAGGAAGTCAAAGCTGCAATGAAAGAATTGGCAAAGAACAAGGCTCTGGGAATTGACGGAATACCAATTGAGATATTTCAACGAACAGATGCCCCATTGGAGGCACTCACTCGGTTATGCCAAGAGATTTGGAATACAGCTATCTGGTCAATTGACTGGAAGAAACCTGTATTTATACCCATTCAAAAGAAAGGTGATCCCACAGAATGTGGAAATTATAGAACAATATTAATATTACATGCAAGTAAGATCTTACTGAAGATAATTCAAAAAAGGTTGTAGCAGTATATTGACAGAGAATGTCCAGAGGTGCAAGCTGTACTCAGAAGAGGACGTGGAGCAAAGGATATTATAGCTGTTTTCAGATGGCTCTTGGGTCAAAGCAAAGAATGCCAGAAATTTGTTACCTTGTGCTTTATTGACTATGGAAAGGCATTTGATTGTGTGGATCATGATAAATTATGGATAACATTGAGAAGAATGGGAATTCCTGAACACTTGATTGTACTCATGAGGAACCTGCACCTTGACCAGGAGCCTGTCCTTTGAATAGAACAAGGGGACACTACATGGCTTAAAATCAGGAAGAGATTGTGTCAGGGTTGTATCCTTTCCCCATACTTATTCAATCTATATGCTGAGCAAATAATCCAAGAATCGGGACTATAACAAGAAAAACATGGCATCAGGATTGGAGGAAATATCACTAGCAACCAGAGATATGCAGACGATACAACTTTGCTTGCTGAAAGTGAAGATGACTTGAGGCACTTACTGATGGAGTTTGAAGAATAGAGTATGCAATATGGATTACATCTCAATAAAAAAATAAATAAAATAAAATCCTCACAACTGGACCAGTGAGCAGCATCACAATAAATGGAGAGAAGATTGAAGTTGTCAAAGAATCCACGTTTCTTGGTTCTACAATTGATGCCAACGGAAGCAGTGGTCAGGACATTAGAAGACATGTAGCATTGGAAAGTCAACTGCGAAGGAACTGTTTCAAGTGCTGAGGAGCAAGGATGTCTCCATGGGGATTAAGGTGCACCTGACACAAGCCATGATTCTTCCAATCACCTCATATGCATGTGAGAACTTGACAATGAATAAGGAAGACCGAGGAACACTTGATGTTTTTGAGTTGTGGTGCTGGTGAAGAATGCTGAAGGTACCATGGACTGCAAAAGAACTAACAGATCTGTCCTGGAGGAAGTGCATTTGAAATGCTCCTTGGAAGCGAGAATGGTCAGACTTCATCTCACTTATTTTGGTTTTGTTGTCAGAAGGGACCATTCCCTGGAGAAGGATGCCATGCTTGGTAGGGTGGAGGGTTGACGAAAGAGGGGGGGAGGCCTTCAATGAGATGTATTGACACGGTGGCTGTGATGATGGTCTCAGATATAGCAGGGATCATGGAGCTGGTGCGGGATTGGGCAGTGTTTTGCTCTGCTGTGCATGGGGTCGCTATGAGTCGGAAACTACTCGACAGCACCTAACAACATCCAAAGAGTAAGTGAAATTGGCCTGTTAGAATGGATTTATCAGATTAGACCCCTAGCGCCAGAAATGGAGAATCTAGAGGACACACATTTACCAATAAGGTGAGGAATAAATTTGTGGAGGGGGCCCCAGCATCCATGAAGACTGCTGTGATTGTTATTTTATTTAAGCCAGATTTGACAGTGGGAACTGCCCTAATTGAACTAAGATGCTTAACTATGATGGGGCCGATTGGACCCCATGATAGCAGGGGCCAAGTGGCAGCAGTTAATTCTCAGAGGCAAGGTGAGCATGGTTATTGTTAACAGACAGCAGAGTCAGAACTCTAATCAAAATATTCTGACTCCAGTGGAATTATGGCATTGGCTACTTAATCATGGTGTTCCTAGGAGTGAAATACATGGCACCTACTAAATATTTACTTGATCTGTATAAAGAGAATTCTAGGTCACGTGAACAGCAGCCTAGATTGAATTGCCAGAATATAGTCATGGCCTCTCAATCAATTCCCAGACTTGAGTCAGTTTACAAATTCACAACCCCTTTAATGAAGGGGAGTCTGGGTCCCCTTGAGGAAGGACTCCATTATATTGCCAAAAATTTATAATGTCAATCTTTCTCCCAGCCTTCCCCAATGGGATCTGAGGCCTTTTTACAAGAGTGACTGTTCATTGTGGAAAGGGAAATAATCAGACTTTTGGGGATTACTGGACACTGGCTCTGAACTGATACTAATTCCAGGAGACCTAAAGCATCATTGTGGCCCACCAGTAAGGGGTCTTATTGATGGAATCTTAGCTAAGGTGTGTCTCACAGTGGGTCCCTAAACCCATCCTGTAGTGATTTCCCCAGTTCCAGAATGTGTAATTGGAATAGATATATTGAGCAATTGACAGAATTCCCACATTGAGTCCCTAATGTGTGAAGCAAGGGATATTATGGTAGGAAAATCCAAGTGGAAGCCATTAGAATTGACTCTACCTACAAAAAATAGTAAACAAAAAGCAATACCACATCCTTGGAGGGGTTGCAGAGATTACTGCCACCATCAAGCACTTGAAAGATGGAAGGGTGGTGATTCCCACCACATCCCCATTTACTTCACCTATTTGGCCTGTGCAAAAAACAGATGGATCTTGGAGAATGGTATTAGATTATCATAAATTTAATCAAGTGGTGACTCCAATTACAGCTGCTGTTCCTGATGTGGTTTCATCACTTGAGCAAATTAGTACATCTCTTGGTAATTGGTATAGAGGTATTGATCTGGCCAATGTCTTTTCTCAATGCCAATTTCAAAAGACCATCAGAAGCAGTTTGCTTTAGCTGGCAATGTCAACTATATACTTCCATAGTGCTTCATCAGAGGTATATCAACTCGCCAGCACCATGTCATAATTTAATCCATAAGGATCTTTATTGCCTTTCCCTTCCATAAGACATCACACTCTTCCATTATCTTGATGGCATTATGCTGATTGGACCCAGTTGTTATTGTTGTTATTTGCCATCAAGTTGGCCCCGAATCATAGCCACCCTTCCGTGGGTTTCTGAGGCAGTATCACTATGGAAGTAGATTGACCAATCTTTCTTCCAAGGAGTGGCTGGGGGGTTTGAACCACCAACTTCTGGTTAGCAGTCAAGTGCCTTAGACACTAAGCTACCAGAGCTCCTGATTAGAGCTAGTAAGGAAGAAGCATCAATGTCTTTAGATTTATTGTTGTTACATCTGCATGCTAGACGGTGAGAAATTAACTCAACAAAAATTCAGGCACCTTCCACCTCAGTGAAATTTCTAGGAGTCCAAAGGTATGAGCTATATTGAGATATTCCTATTGGTATGAAAGGAAAGTTATTGTATCTGGCTTCCCCCACAACTAAAAAGGAGGCACGATGCTTGCTAGACCTCTTTAGATTTTGGAGGCAACTTATCCCTCATTTGGGTATGTTGCTTTGGCTTATTTATCAAGTGACTTGGAGCTGCTAGTTTTGAGGGGGGCCCAGAACAACTGAAGGCTCTGCAGCAGGTTCGGGCTGCCATGCAGGCTGCTGTGCCACTTAGGCCATATGATCCAGCTGATCCAATGAAGCTTAAAGTGTCTGAGATGCTGTTTGGAGTCTTTGGCAGGTCCCTATTGGTGAATCACAACACAGACCCTTGGGATTTTGGAGCAAAGCCCTGTCATTCTCTGCAGACAACTACTCTGCTTTTGAGAAACAGTTTTTGGCTCGTTACTGGGCTTTAGTAGGGACTGAATGCCTAACCATAGGCCGCCAAGTGACCATGAGGCCTGAGCTGCCCATTACGAACTGACCCGCAACGTCATAAAGTTGGATGTGCACGGCAGCACTCCATCATTAAATGGAAGTTGTATATCGGAGATTGGGCTCGAGCAGGACCTGAAAGCATGAGTAAATTGCGTGAGGAAGTGGCTCAAATGTCTATGGTCTCCACTCCAGTCACATTAACTTCCCTGTCCGTCTGTACCCATGACCTCATGGGGAGTTCATTATTATCAGTTGATTGAAGAAGAGAAAACTTGTGCCTGGTTTACCGATGGTTCTGAGCGATATGCAAACACCAGTTGAAAGTGGACAGCAACGGCACTGCAGTCCCTTTCTGGGACTTCCCTGAAGGACAGTAGTGAAGGGAAATCCTCCCAATGGGCAGAAATTCAAGACTTGCATATGGCTGTTCACTTTGCATGGAAAAAGAAATGGCCAGATGTGCAACTGTATAAAGATTCATGGGCTCTGGCTAATGGCTTGGCTGGATGGGCTGGGACTTGGAAGGAGCATAATTGAAAAATTGGTGGCAAGCATATATAGGGAAGAGGTATGTGGATAGAATTCTTTGAATGGGTCAAAGGAGTAAAGATATTTGTGTCTCATGTGAACGTCCACCAAAAGGTGACCTCAGCAGAGGAGGACATTAACAATCAGGTGGAGAGGATGACACGTTCAGTGGAAACCAGCTATCCTTTTTCCCCAGCAATTCCTGTCATTGTTCAATGGGCTCATGAACAAAGTGGCCATGGTGACAGGGATGGAAGTTATGCTTGCACTCAGCAATGTGGACTTCCACTTACCATGGCTGATTTGGCTACCACCACTTCTGAGTGCCCAATCTTCCAGCAGCAAAGACCAACACTGAGTTCACGATATGGAACCATTCCTCATGGTGATCAGCCAGCAATCAGGTGGCAGGTTGATTACGTTGGACCACTTTCATCATGGAAAGGACAGCGTTTTGTTCTTACTGGAGTAGATACTTATTCTGGATATGGATTTGCCTTCCATGCACGCAATGCTTCTGCCAAAACTATCATTTGTGGACTTATAAAATGCCTTATACACTGTCAAAGTATCCCACACAGCATTGTGTCAGATCAAGGGACTCACTTAAACACAAAGTGTGGCAATGGGATTATGCTCATAGAATTCACTGATTTTACTACAATGTTGATTGCAATATCTAGAAGTTAAGAATGCCATTCGGACATTTTGGCTTCCTCATGCCTCTGGATTAGCAGACAAATAAGGGTATTACTGTACTATCTGGTGTGATAGATCCTGATTACCAAGTAGGAATTAGATTGACATTACATAATAGAGGTAAAAAAGAATATGTCTGGAATACAGGAGTTTTTTAAGACATCACTTAGTACTACGATGCCCTGTGATTAAAGTCAATAGAAAATTATAGCATCTCAATTCTGATATGACTGCTAATGGTCCAGACCCTTCAGAAATGAAGCTTTGGGTCACCCCACCAGGCAAAGAACCACAACCAGCTGAAGTACTTGCTGAAGGCAAGGGAAATATAGAATGGGTGGTGGAAGAAAGTAGTTCTGAATATTAGCTATGACTACAACTAGTTGCAGAAATGAGGACTGTGATTGTTATATTTATTCATTGTATATGTTCATCATATATTTTTGTTTCCTTCCGTTATGAACTATGAAATGTAAGTAAAATTAGTGTGTTTTGGTTGTAACCATGTTAGCGTATCATGTTAGGTGCAAACATGAATTTATAATTGTCCTTGTTTAGAGATTATATAATGGTTAAGAAGATGTGACAAGTAGTGAACTGTGATACTTGGAGTTGTGTGTTAACTTGGCTGGATCACAATTCTGTGGAGTTAAACAATTGTGATG
Organism: Orycteropus afer afer; assembly: GCF_000298275.1. Classification (NCBI taxonomy): domain Eukaryota; kingdom Metazoa; phylum Chordata; class Mammalia; order Tubulidentata; family Orycteropodidae; genus Orycteropus; species Orycteropus afer. Next base: position 2,680,199 of record NW_006921750.1, on the reverse strand, counting down.
TAGTTTATTCCCATGATGGGATTGGATATATATGTTTTGAGCAGCCAATTTGTTGCAAGGGAGTTTCTCTAGGGGTGTAGCCTGCTTCCAATATATTTATGGAAATTCTGGGAAAAGAGACTCTTCTGTATGAATCAGGATCCTGTTGTGCTGCCTACAACTGTCCATGAGCAAACAATCCATCATTCGGTGTGGAGATCTTGGATTCCCCATGTGTTGGAGTCAACAGCCAGTATGCTGCTTGCCAACCTTGAGTTTGTCAGCCCCTGCAGCTGTGTGAGTCAGGAAAAGCCTCCAGCTTGACATTTGATCCAATAATTTGAGATTTGTCAGCTTCTATAAGTGTGTGAGGAGCGCTGGTAGCATAGTGCCTAAGGCACTTGACTGCTAACCAGAAGGCTGGCAGTTCAAACCCACCAACCACTCCTCAGAAGGAAGGTTGGGCAATCTTACTTCCGTAGTGATACTGCCTCAGAAACCCAAGGAGGGGTCGCTATGACTCGGGGCTGACTTGACGGCAAATAACAACAACAACAACAACATAAGTGTGTGAGATATTATCCTAAGATAAATTTCTCTTTCTCTCTCTCTCTCTCTCTAGGCTTTACTGGTTTTGCTTCTCTAGAGAACCCAGCCTAACACAAGTTTCAAAATAGAATGGACTGAACTAAATTTGGGGAGTAAATTATAAATTACAGGGTAACCTCAAAGAAAAATGATAAAGCTCCACATCACAGTAAAAAAGAGCACAAGCACAAATATTTAGTAGATACTAAAACAATATCAAGAAAAGATATGATAACATGATTTGTAAACAAAATAAACTCTGTACAGAAAATTATATGGAGCAAAGAAACAAGGGGCACCATGAAAAAACCCATAGCAAAATAACAGCAACCAATTCATATTTGCTAATAATGACACGGAATATCAGTGGATTAAATGGACCACTCAAGAGAATGAGAGTTGCAAATTGGATAAGAAAATATAATCCATCAATGTGCTATCTACAAGAGACATACCTTAGAGAAAAAGACAAAAATAGACTAAAAATCCAGGTTGGAGAAAGATACATCAAGCAAATGGCAACCAAAAAAGAGCAGAGTGGTGACATTAATTTCTGATTAAAATGACTTTAAGACAAAAACTACCATATGAAGACATTATATAATGATTAAAGGATCAATTAAACAAGAAGATATAACCATAATATATGTCTATGGACCCAATGAAAGAGCCCCAAAATAAATAAACCAGACTTTAACAGAATTGAAACAACAAATAGGTGACTCCATAGTCATAGTAGGAGACTTTAACACAACATTTCCAGTGAAAGATAGAACTGGAAAGAAACTCATCAAAGATGCAGAAGAGGTAAACAATCCAATCACCAACTTGACCTTATAGACATCTACAGAGCAATTCACCCAACAGCACAATATACATTCTCTTCTAGTGGACTTGGAACATTCTCCAGGATAGACCATATGTTACTCCATAAAGCAAGCCTTAATAAATTTTTTAAACATTGAAATACTGCAAAGCATCTTCTCAGGTCACAATGCTACCAAATTAGAAATCAACAATAGGAAGAGCAACAGAAAAAGAGCAAACACATGGAAACTGAACAACATCCTTCTTAAGAATGACTAGGTAATAGAAGAAACAAAAAAATGGAATGAAAAAATTTCTTGAATCAAATAAGAATGAAAACACAACATACCATAATCTTTGGGATACTGTAAAAGCAGTGATCAGAGCCCAATTGATAGCAATAAATGCACACATCAAATAAGAAGAGAGAGCCAAAATCAACACTTTAAACCAATATCTCCAACAATTAAAAAAAGAACAGCAAGAGAAGTCTACAGTCACCGAAGGAAAGAAATAGTGAAGATTTAAGGAGAAATCAATGAAACTGAAAACAGACAACAGAAAAAATCAACAAGACTAGAAGTAGTTTTTTTGAAAAGATTAATAAAATTGACAAATCACTAGCAAATTTAACAAAGGAAAAGAGGGAGAGAATACAAGTAACACACATAAGAAACAAAATGAGTGACCTCATAGCACAACCAACTGAAATAAAAAGAATAATATCAGGATACTATGAAGAATTTTACTCCAACAAATTTGAAAATCTAGAAGAAATTGACAGATTTCTAGAAACACACTATATACCTATGCTAACACAGACTGAGTTTTAAAAGTGGAACATATCCATAACAAAAAAATAAATTGAAAAAGTCATAAAAAATTTACCAACAAAAAAGTCTTGGCCCTGATGGTTTCACCAGAGAATTCTACCAAACATTCAGAGAAGAACTGACACCAATACTAGTCAAACTATTTCAAACATAGAAAAAGATGAAATCCTCCAAAATTCATTTTGTGAAGCAAGCATAAACTTGATACCAAAACCAGGGAAAGATATCACTGAAAAGGAAAACTACAGACCTATATCCTTCATGAATACATATGCAAAAATCTTCAACAAAATCCTAGCCAACAGATTCCAACAAAGTATCAAAAAATAATAATAATAATAATAATAATTCATTATGACCAAGTGGGGTTCATATCAAGTATGCAAAGATGGTTCAATATTAGAAAAATTGTAAATGTCCTCTATCACATAATTAAAACAAAGGAAAAGAGCCACATGATCATATCAGTGAACACAGAAGAGGCATTTAATAAAATCCAATACCCATTCCTCATAATCATAAAAACTCTCAACAAAATCAGAATAGAAGGAACATTTCTCAACATAATAAAGGGTATATCTGCAAAACCAACAGCCAACATTATTCTCAATGGAGAGAGATTGAAACCATTCCCCTTGCAAACAGGAACCACACAAGGATGTCCTCTATCACCACTTCTATTCAACTTTGTATCTGAAGTCCTAGCCAGGGGAATAAGGGAAGAAAGTGACATCAAATTCATCCAAATTGGTAAGGAAGAGATCAAATTATCCATATTTGCAGATTATATGATCCTATACACAGAAAACCCAAGAGAATCAACAAGAAAACTATGGGATCTAATGGAGAGATTTAGCATAGTGACAGGCTACTAGATCAAGATCCAAAAATCAGTTGGATTCCTCTACACCAGCAAAGAGATTGCTGAAATAGAAATAAAGAAATCAATACTGTTTAAAATAGCTACCAAAATAATAATAATAATATACTTGGGAATAAATTTTACCAGGGAAACAAAAGACCTTTACAAAAAAAACTAGAAAAGACTACTTCCAGAAACCAGAAGAGATCTACATAAATGGAAGAACATATGCTCGTGGACAGGAAGATGGAACAATATGAAAATGTCAATACTACTCAAAGCAATCTAGGCAGTCAATGCAATTCCAATCCAGATCTCATCAACATTCTTTAAGGATATGGAAAAAAAAAATCACTAAGTTTATATGGAAAGGAAAGGGACCTTAGATAAGCAAAGAATTATTGCAGAAGAAGAAAAAAGTAGGAGATCTCACATTCCTGGATCTTAAAACCTACTATATAGCCACAGTAGTCAAAATTGCCTAGTATTTCTACAATGACAGACATATAGACCTATGCAATAGAATTAAGAACCCAGAAATAGATCCATTGGCTTATGGTTAGCAGATCTTTGACAAAGGGCTGAAACCTATTAAATGGGGAAGAGATTGTATGTTTAACAAATGGTGCTGGCAAAACTGGATATACATTTGCAGAAAAGTGAAACAAGATCTGTACCTCACATCATATACAAAAACTAACTCCAGATGGATCAAAGACATAAATGTGAAACCTGAAATTATAATGTTCCTCAAGGAAAAGCTAGGGACACATTTTAGGGGCCAAAATACATGGCATAAATAGACTATCAAGCATAAACCAAAATGCACAAACAGCAGAAGAGAAGCTAGATAAATGGGACCTTCTAAAAATTAAATTTTTGTTTGCTTCCAAAGATTTATCCAGAAGAGTAAAAAGAGTACCTACAGATTGAGAAAAAATATTCGGCAATGACATATCTGTCAAGGGACTTGCCTCTAGAATTCATAGAAAACTCCAACACCTCATAAACCAAAAGACAAATAATTCAATTATAAAATGGGCAGAAGACATGAATAGATATTTCACCAAAGAGAATTTTCAGGGGCCAAAAACATATGAAGAAATTCTCACTGTCATTAGTCATTGTTGTTGTTGTTGTTGTTATGTGCCGTCGAGTCGGCCCCGACTCATAGCGACCCCTCCTTGGGTTTCCGAGGCAGTATCACTACGGAAGTAGGATTGCCCAACCTTCCTTCCGAGGAGTGGCTGGTGGATTTGAACCGCCAGCCTTCTGGTTAGCAGTCAAGTGCCTTAGCCACTATGCTACCAGAGCTCCTTCATTAGTCATTGTTGTTGTTATTTGCCGTCAAGTCGGCCCCGACTCATAGCGACCCCTCCTTGGGTTTCCGAGGCAGTATCACTACGGAAGTAGGATTGCCCAACCTTCCTTCCGAGGAGTGGCTGGTGGATTTGAACCGCCAGCCTTCTGGTTAGCAGTCAAGTGCCTTAGCCACTATGCTACCAGAGCTCCCTCATTAGTCATTAGAGAGATACAAATCAAAACAACCATGAGACACCATCTTGCCCCAGCACTAGTAGCAAAGTTCAACAACACAAAAAATAACAAATGCCGATGAGGATGCACAGAGATTGGGAATCTCATACACTGCTGGTGGAAAACAATATGGCAACTCCTTAAAAAGTTGGAATTAGAAATATCATTGACCTACCCGACAATTCCATTGTTGTTGTTGTGTGCCATCGAGTCAAACCCAACTCATAGCAACCACTTCATGGGTTTCCAAGGCAACCCTTGGAAGTAGATTACCCACCCTTCCTTCTGAAGAGTGACTGGTAAGTTTGACCTGCCAGCCTTCTGGTTGGCAGTCAAGTGCCTTAGACACTATGCTACCAGAGCTCCTGGCAATTCCATTACTAGGTATATATCCTAAAGAAGTGAGAGCCAGGACAAGAACAGATATATGCACACCCATGTTCATCACAGTACTATTTATAATAGCAAAAATTGAAACAACCTAGGTGCCCATCAAAAGAAGAATGGATAAGTAAACTATGGTACATACATACAACAGAATACTATGCCACCCTAAAGAATAATGCACTTCATTATGTGTTTACTGCACAATATGAGTGAACTTGGAGGACATTATGCTAAGTGAAATAAGTCAGTCACAGAAGGACAAATATTATATTAACCCATTATTGTAAAAAGTCAAGGAAAGGTTTACATATGAAAGGAAATTTTCTTTGCTGGTTACCAGGGGTGGGAGTAGAGACAAGTATTGATTTGGGTGAAGAGAAAGGTAATGTACCAAATGTGAGTGACCAACATGGTGACATTGAGGGGTGTATGGGAGATATAGAAAACAAAGATGAACCCTTTTGCACATACAGTACTGTGTTGTCAGTGAAGGCAAACATTGACCTATGGGTGGATAAATGGGTGGACAAGCTGAACTATTCGGTATGTCTATGAAGGGGGAAGTATGCCCATGACCATGTATAAGCATATTTGTATGTTCTGTAAGAATTCCCAGGTATATGGTAGAGCTGACAAGGGACAAGGATGTAGTCACTTCTTGGCCACAGCCAGCTACCCAGAGGGAGAAAATTGTTAGACCTGTGGGCTCAGGACCATAGTCAAAAGGGACATCAAGCTGAATTGGCACATCATACTACTCAAAAACATTGTTCCACATCCTACCTACTTTGGCAAGTAGCGAATGGAATCTTAAAAGCTTGCAAGTGGCCATCTAGATACAATGATGGGTTTCTCCTAATTGAGAGCAAAGAAGAATGAAGAAAACCAAAGACTCATGGAAACTATGAGTCCATACAACTGGTACACCACACAATCCTTGGCCTATACAACTATGAAAGCACAAGAACCAGATGGTGACTGGCTAACAATGTCAACCACTAGGAGGGGGAGATCCAGGACAGAGTGGGAGAACAATGTGGAACAAATCTCAAAATAATTAAAAAAAAAAAAAAAAGAGAGACCAGGTTTGCTGGTCTGATAGAACCTGATGGAACCACTGAGACTACAGCCCCATAGCTGCCTTTCAGATCTGAAGTTGAACCCACTCCCATGGCTTGCAGCCAAACAAAAGACAGGCATATGAGTGGAACATTTACATTAGGTAGAGATAACTCCTTGGAGAGATCAATCATGGGAGAATAAAATGGCTATGTATGCATAGGGAGACAGCTGGGGTTAGGAACACATAGGAGGGAAGGACACAGGGAAGAGGTAACTATAGGTAGGAAGTGGGAGGGGAGCTATTGCATTATGGGAAATTGCAGTCAATGTCATGAAACAATGTGTATGTGAGCTGCTGTATGGAAAGTGAATTTGCTCTGTAAACTGTCACCCAAATCACAATAGAAATAAATAAATAAATAAATAAATAAATAAAGCAATGATTAACATCTTTATGAAAATAAGAAATGGCATTAATCTCCTATTAGGAGCTCTGGTGGGTGTAGTGCCTAAGGCATTTGACTGCTAACCAGAAATCTGGTGGTTCAAACCCACCAGCCTCTCCTCGAAAGGAAGATTGGGCAATCTACATTCGTAATGATACCACCTCAGAAACCCAAGGAGGGGTCGCTATGATTTGCATCTGACTCAATGGTGATGATTTTGGTTTTATTATTGGGAAAAGAAGAGAGGAATCCAAATAAAAGTGTCGTAACATTTGCTGTTTGTTTTCTGTTTGATTGAGTGACATAGACTTTGACTACCTCTAAATTTTAGGAAAATACACACACAAAGATTTATGTGTTAAAATTTCAAGTGACAAGAATAATATGAATTATTATGATATACTACTGAAAAAAATAATATATATTACAGTAAGATAGCTGAGAGGAAAATTTAAAAAGAAAATGTGATCAATTCAGCAAAGATAGAATGATTATGTTAAATATTCATTAAATATTAGCAATTGCCAGAGTTAGCATTTTCATCAATTAACTGATGCTTCCAACTATTATTTCAAAATATTATTGGTAGTTTCTACTCATCTTGGTGGCAGAAGAGTTCATGGAGATCAATTAAGGAAGCAGGTTGTCATGATTTCCAGTAACTCAAATGAGCTCTCAAAAGCCCTCATCAGAAGGCATTCCACTTTCTCTCAGATTTGGCAGTTTCTCTCAAGTACAAATGGCCTAGGGAAGAGGAAATGGCGTAGGGTGGATGTATAAACTTTTAAACTTATCTACAATGACTAATCATGCTAAAGAAGGTTGAATAAGTCTATAACATTGAAGAGATTCTTGAATATTCAATTTATTTATAAACCCAAAATCACAGTTCTATGATCTCACCTGGATTTTTGGTTTGTTTAGATATTATTAATTTTTGTATTTTACCTCTAATTTTAAAATAATAGTAATAAAAACTTACATAACAATTGTAGTTATAGTACAAGTAACTTATTGTACTTTATTTCTGAAGTATTTGAGTGTGTGTTAATGATTTGTTTGCTCCATCATCATCAAATACTCTAAGGCATATTTTTCAAGAACAAGAACATCCTTCTAATAGCCCAAATAAATCATCAATACTAGCAAATTAATATTAATATATACATAGCTATCATCTAATCCTCAGGCCCCATTCAAGGTTAAATAACTATTCAATAATTTCCTTTATATGATAATTCCTTCATAATTCAGAATAACAAATTTTATTTAGTTGATATGTCTCTATAGTCATCTTCAGTCTGGGGCAGTTCCTAAATTCTTCCTTAGGTATCAATAACTCAACACTTTTGGAGATTACAGACCAAATTATTTTTTGAATGCTTTTCTATTTATGCTTTTAATGATATGATTCTTTACAGTTAGATTCAGGTTATGTAACTTTGGCAGTGATTCCACAGGCGTGATGTAGTATTCTTCTTACATACCATCAAGTCTACAACATTTCAATTTGTGTCTTTACAGATGGTTTTCACTTGGTTCACACGATAAAGTTGATATTTGCCAGGCTTCTCCACTCCCAAGATACCTCTTTCCATTTTGTAATATAATGGCATTATGAGTGTTGTTGTTGTTAGGTGCCATCAAGTCATCTCTGATTCATAGCAACCCTATACACAGCAGAATGAAACACTACCTGATCCTGTGACAGATCTATGATCCTTGCCATACCCATTGTTACAGACAGTGTGTCTATCCATCTCATTGAGGGCCTTCCCCTTCTTCATTGACCCTCCACTTTATTAAGCATGATATCCTTCTCCAGGGAATGGTTTCTTCTGAAAACATGACCAAAGTAGGTGAGATGGATTCTGGCCATTCTCTCTTCCAAGTAGCATTCTGGCTGCACTTCCTCCAGAACAGACTTGTTAGTCCTTTAAGAAGACCATGGTACTCTTATCATTCTTCTCGAACACCACGACTCAAAAGCATCAACTCTTCTTCAGTCTTCCTTATTCATTGTCTAGCTCTTGCAAGCATAAGAGGTGATTGAAAATACCATGGTGTGAGTTAAGCATACCTTAGTCTTCAAGGAGACATCTTTGCTTTTCATCACTTCAAAGAGGTCTTTTGCAGCAGATTTGCACAATGCAATATGTTGTCTGATGTCTTGACTGCTGCTTCCATTGGTGCTGATTTTAGAACCAAGTCATATAAAATCCTTGACAACTTAAATCTTTTCTCCATCCACAGTGAAGCTGTTTATTGGACCAGTTGTGAAGATTTTTGTTTTCTTAGTATTGAGGTGTAACTCATACTGCAGACTGTAGTCTTTAATCTTCTCCAGTAAATGCTTCAAGCCATCCTCACTTTCAGCAAGCAGAGTTTTGACATCTGCGTATTGCAAGTTGTTAATGAGTCTTCCTCCAATCCTGATGCCATGTTCTTCTTCACATAATCCAGGTTCTTGGATTATTTGCTCAGCATACAAATTTAGTAAGTGTGGTGAAAGGATACAACCTTGAACCACTCCCTTCTTGATTTTGAACCATGAAGTATCTCCTTGTTTTGTTCAAACAACAGGCTCTGGATCTAAGTACAGGTTCCTCATGAGTACAACCAAGTGTTTTGGAATTCCCATTCTTCTCAATGTTACCCACAATTTGTTATGAGCCACACAATCGAATGCTTTTGCATAGTCAATCAAACACAAATAAACATCTTTCTGGTATTCTCTGCATTCAAGTAAGATCTATCTGACATCAACAATGATATTCCTTGTTCCACGTCCTCTTCTGAATCCAGCTTGCACCTCTGGAAGTTCTCTGTCAATATCCTGCTGCAACCATTTTTGAATTAACTTCAGCAAGATTTTACTTGCATGTAATATTAATGTTTATTGTTTAATAATTTCCACATTCTGTGAGATCACCTTCCTTTGGAATGGGTATAAATATGGATCTCTTTCAGTCAGTTGGCTAGGTAGCTGTCTTCCAAATCTCTTGGCATAGCCGAGTGAGTGCCTTCAGTGGGGCATCCGTTTGTTGAAATATCTCAATGAGTATTCCATCAATTCCTGGAGCCTTGTTCTTCACCAATTCCTTCAGTGCAGCTTCTACTTCTTCCTTCAGCAGCATTGATTCTTGATCATATGGCATCTCCTGAGATTGATGAAGATCTACCAGTTCTTTTTAGTACAGTGACTCTTGTGGATTCCATCCATCTTCTTTTGATGCTTCCTGCATCACTCAATATTTTGCCCATAGAATCTTTCAATATTCTAATTTGAGGTTTAAAGTTTTTCCTCAGTTCTTTCAGCTTGAGAAATGCCGAACATATTGTCTCCTTTTGGTTCTCTAACTCGAAGTCTTTGCATATATCATTATAGAAATTGACTTTGCCTGCTCAAGCTGCTCTTTGAAATCTTCTGTTCAGCTTATCCACTATGCCACCAGAGCTCCCATGCATTAAGAGTAGATGATTTAAAATATGTTAAAACTTCATTCCTCATCAAACTGAAAATTTATTCACTTATTTATTTATATCTGCATAAATTTATAGATTCCTTAATTTATTTAATAATTTTATTAATAATTATTTTGATTTGCACTTTTTTCATTTTGCTCTTTTTCTTTGTCTGAGTGGGAGACAGCAACCATTCACACACAACCAACTATACCTGCACCTATGGCAAGCTAAACCACTGAGTGAGAGCCACAAATTGCTTCTGCACCACTGTCCAACAATATATGGTGGCCAAGATCATCTCAACTCACTATTAACTGCTCTTTATGAACAGCTAACAAAAATCTGTACACACACTCTCATTCTCTATCACACCAGGAGATAGATGATGAACAACTGATTAGAGAACAAGAGCACAGTACTCTGCTCACAGAGGTATATCAAAACAAAATAAAGGAAGAAAAATTCCTGCATGAATCACACTAATATTAGACTACAAATTAAACATAAATACAATAGCATCATAATATTTTGGAGGTAACAGACTATCACAGTCCACACCAAAAAGCATGATAACAGTAGAAACAAGGGACCAGGACACCAACTCAGAAAACATCCCTGAGGAAGAAGCAGAGCAGCATTGGAACTCCCTGATAAAGAATTCAAAAGAATTTTATCTGGCTACCTTCAAGAGATTGAGAGACCAATCAAGTAAAACACTGAAAAATTAATGAAAACACAAGCAAAACTCTAGAACAGATTATGAAAACAATACAAGAACTCATTGACAATATACATACACACACACACACACACACACACACATATATGATACAAAAACAACAAAAAGAAAACCAGAAGATTAATACTAAGATTCAGAAATAGATTATACATTGAATGGAAAAAGAAGAAGAATTGAATCAATTGAAAACATAATTAATGAGATTGAAGACAGGCACCTCAACACCACTTTGTTCAAGGATCCATCAGACAAAAGACCAAAACAAAATGAAGAAAGCCTGAGGTTCTTGTAAGATACCATCAAAAGGAATAACTTACATTTAATCAGAATTCCATAACAGGAAGAGAAAAAGAAAACCACTGAGAAAAATGTCCAAGATTTGTTGGAAGAGAACTTCCCTGGTATGATGAAGGCTGAGAATGTATCCATTCAGGAAGTCCAAGGAACGCCAAACAGGATAGACCTCAAAAGAAAATCAACAAGACATATCATCATCAAACACCCCAAAACCAAAGATAAAGAAAGAATACTGACAGCAGCATGGGACAAATGAAAAGTTACCTACACAGGGAAACCAATGAGACTAAGCTTTGATTTCTAGACAGAAACCATGCGGGTGACAAGGCAATGGGATGATATATGTAAAACACTAAAAGAAAAAAAAAATCTACAACTAAGAACTATAAACCCAGAAAAATTGTCTTTCAGATTTTTGTTATGTGCCGTCGAGTCAAACCCGACTCATAGCGACCCCTCAGAAAAATTGTCTTTCAGATATGAGGATGGAATTAGGAGATTTCCAGATAAACATAAATTAGGGAAATTTGTAAAAAACAGATCAACTTTACAAAATATGTGGAAGGGATTCCTTCAGACAGAGAACCAATAACAGCAAACAACAACTGATGATTAACACACATGATGACATAACCCAGAAACCAATCCAGTTATGGAAGTATCCAAAGTAAAATAGGCTTACAAGATTGTAAACAGGAACCAGATATATCAATTAGTAAAGGAGGACATCTACAAACCAAAAAGAGGGAATAAATAGTGTAGTTACAGAACTTGTAAATTGTGAGGCATTCAAAATCATTGAAAGATAGAACAGACTGGCTTAAACTTGGGAAGAAAATTATAAATTATAGAGTAACCTCAAAAAAAAAAAATCATAATCCTTCCCCTCAACATAAGAAGAAAGAGGAAAAGCACAAATGCTTAGCAAATACTAAAAAAAAAGATAGCAATGGAGGACATAACATGACTCATAATAAAAATGAGTTCAGCACAGAAAATTATATGGAAAAAGGAAATCAGCCACACCACAAAAAGTGCATAATAAATGATATCAATAAATTCATAGTTATTGATAAATATATTGAATTAGAATAAATGTACTAATGAAGAGATGGAGAGTTTCAGACTGGGTAAGAAAACATGACCCATCAACGTATTGTCTAGAAAGACTCATCTTAAACACAAAGACAAAAATAGACTAAAAATCAAAGGAAAAAGGTATACCAAGCAAATGGCAATCAAAAGAGTACAGGAGTGGCAATATTCATTTCTGATAAAATAGACTTTAAGAAAAAAACAACCATAACAGAAAAGAAGAACTTTATGTCATGATTAAAGATCAGTTGGGGAAGAGGACATAGCCATAATAAATACCTACATAATCAATTAAAGAACCCCAGAATACATAAAGAAAACTTTGGAAGAATTCAAAAGGCAAATAGGTGACTCCAAAATAATTGTAGGAGACTTTAATACACCACTTTCAATAAAAGATAAAACAACTGGAAAGAAATTCAACAAAGATGTAGAAGAATTAACAATTCATCTACCAACTTGATCTTGTAGACATCTACAGAGCACTTCACCCAACAACAGCAAAATATGCATTCTTTTCCAGCATACACAGAACATTCACTAGGATTGACCTTATGTTAAATGACAAAACAAGCCTCAATAAATTAAAAAAAAAAAAATTGAAATATCTCAAAGCATCATCTCAGATAACTATACTATAAAATTAAAAATCAACACGGAGAAGACGAGCAGGAAAAGGGAAAGCACATGGAAACTGCATTATGCCCTTTTGAAAAAATGACTTGGTAATAGGAGAAATAAAAAATGAAATTAAAAAATTCCTTAAATCAAATGAGAATGAAAAACAACATACCAAAATCTTTGGGACACAGCAAACGGAGTGATCAGAAGACAAATTATAGCAATAGATTCACTCATCGAAAAAAGAAGAAAGAGGCGCAATCAACACCTCAGACCAACATCTCCAGCAATTAGAAAAAGAGCAGCAAAAAATCCTACAGTCACCAAAAGAAAAGAAACAATAAAGACTCAGGCAGAAATAAAGAAAACAGAAAATAGAAAGACAACAAAAAAATCCACAAGAGTAGAAGTGGTTCTTTGAAAATATTGGTAAAATTGGCAAACCACTGGCAAATTTAACATAGGAGAAGAAGGAGAAGATGCAAGTAGTATTAATACAAAATGAAAGGGATGATGTCACAACAGAACCAACAGAAATAAAAGAGTAATATGAGGATACTATAAAGATCCATACTTCAACAAATTTGAAAATCTAGAAGAAATGGACAAATTTCTAGAAACACTACTTACGTAAATTAACACAGACTGAGGTAAAAAACTTGAACAGACCCATAACAAAAGAAGAAATTGAACAGGTCACAAAAAGTTACCAACAACAACAACAACAAAAGTCCTGGCCCACATGTTTTCACTGAAAAACTTCATTAATAATTCACAGAAAAGCTGACACCAATCTTATTTAAACTATTCCAGAACATCAAAAAGGATGGAATCCTCCCTAACTCATTTTATGAAGCAAGCATAACCCTGATAGGAAAACCAGGCAAATAAAGGAAAGAAAAGGAAAACTACAAACCAATATACCTCATGAATATAGATGTAAAAAGTTCAAAGAATCCCTAGCCTATAGACTCCAACAACATATAAACTAATAATAATAATATATCATGATTAAGTGAGATGGTTCAACATTAGACAAACAATGAATGTAATCCATCACATAAGTAAAATAAAGGCAAACAACCATTTGGGCATATAAATATCAATAAATGCAGAAAGGCATTTGATAAAATCCAAAATCCATTCCTGATAAAAACTCTCAGAAAGATAGGGATAGAAGTGAAATTTCTCAACATAATAAAATATATATATGCAAATCCAACAGCCAACATTAATCTCAATGGAGAGAGATTAAAACCATTCTCTTTTTGAACAGGGACCAGCAAAAGATTCCCTCTATCATCACTTCTATTGAACATTGTATTGGAAGTCCTATCCAGGGCAATAAGGCAAGAAGGGAAATCAAAGGCATCCAAATTGGTAAGCAAGAAGTCAAATTATCCCTATTTGCAGATGATATGATCCTATGTATAGAAAACCCAAGAGACTCCTCAATAAAACTACTGGAACTTATTGAAAGTTTTAACAGAGTGGCAGGATAAAAGATCAACATCCAAAAATCTGTTGGATTCCTTTAATGAAGCAAAGAGGTCTCTGAAAAGGAAATAAGGAAATCAATACCATTTACAAAGCTACCCAAAGATAAGACACTTGGGAACAAATGTTACCCGAAAAGGAGCACAAAAGATGTATACAAAGAAAACTACAAAACACTACTTCAAGAAACTATAAGAAATCTACGTAAATGGAAGAACATATCATGCTCATGGATAGGAAGATTGAACAATCTGAAAATGTCTGTACTACCCAAAGCAATCTATACATTCAATGCAATACCTATCCAGATCCCATCAACATTCTTTCAAGCCATGGAAAACTATGCTAAAGCTGACAAGGTCAAGGTTGTGCTGGCTTCTTGGTCACAGTGGGACTGAGTAGTTGGGCCTATGAGTGGCTCAAGACCATGGTTGCAGGGAACATCAAGCTGAATTGGCATAACATCCTCCACAAAAACATTGTTCTTTATCCTACTTTGATGAGTAGTGATGGGGATGATAAAAACTTGAAGTGCCTATCTAGAGGCAACAATAGTTCTCTCTGCATCCAGAGTAAAGAAGAATGAAGAAAAACAAAGGCACATGGAAACAATTAGTCCAAGGGACTGGTAGACCATGCGATCCTCGGTCTACATGACCATAAGACCAGAAAAACTAGATGGCACCTTGCTAAAACTATCCAGCACTCGGAGAGGGATCAGTGCAGGATATCCTGGGTAGAATGAGAGAAAAATGTGGACCAAAACTCAAAGTCATAAAAAAGACAAGATTTTATGGTCTGATAGAGCTTGGTGGGACCCCTGAGACTATGGCCCCTAGCTACCCTTCAGGTCTGGAATTGAACTCACTCCTGTAGCTTCCAGTCAAACAATAGACAGGCATAAGGGGTGAACATTTACATCAGGTAAATACACTCCTTGAAGTGATCAATCATGGGAGAACAGAAGGGTAGTGTTTGCATAGGGAGACAGCTCAGAAGGGCAGTTGTACATGGGAGGGAAGAACACAGGGAAGTGGTAACTACAGGGAGGAAGTGGGAAGAGAGCTTTTACATTGTGAGGAATTGCAGTCAAAGTCATGAGACAAAATGTGTTTTAACTGCTGTATGAAAAATGAATTTTCTCAAGAAACTTTCACCCAAATCTCAATACAATTTTGGGACAAAAAATATATATATATGGAAAAAGCAATCACTAATTTTATATGGAAAAGAAAGAGACCTCTGATAAGCAAAACACTGCTGAAGAAGAACAAAGTAGGAGTCACACTTTCAGATCTCAAGCCCTACTACACAGCCACAGTTGTCAAAACGCCTGGTATTGGTATAATGACAGAAACATAGATCGGTGGAACAGAATTTAGAACTTAGACATAGATCCATCCACCTATGATCAGCTTATTTTTTTATAAAGGTCCAAAATCCATTAAATGGGAAAGTGATAGTCTCTTTCACAAATGGTACTGGCAAAACTAGATATCCATTTGTAGAAAAATGAAACAAGATCCATACCTCACACCATACACAAAAACTAACTCCAGATGGATCAAAGACTTAAATGTGAAACCTAAAACTATAAAGTTAGTCAAAGAAAAAATAGGGGTAAACTTATGGGCCCTAATGTATGCCATAAATAGACTATCAAGCATAACCCAAAATTCACAAACAGCAGAAGATAAGCTAGGTGATTGGGGCCTTCTAAAAATTAAATTTTTATGTACATCAAAAGACTTCTGTAGAAGAGTAAAATTAGAGCCAACAGAAAGGGAAAAAAATTGAGCAATGAAATATTAGACAATGGACTTATCTCCAAAACTCCAACACCTCAACATCAAAAAAATACAAACAACCCAATTAAAAAATGGCCAGAAGACTTGTACAGACATTTTACCAAAGAAGATATTCAGGGAGCCAGCAAACACACGAAGAAATGTTTGCAATCATTAGCCATTACAGAGATGCAAATGAAAACAACCATGCAATACCATCTCTTCTCAGCCTTAGTAGCAAAGTTCAACAAGACAAAAAATTAAAAAAAAAAAAAAAAAACTGGTAAGGATATGGAGAGATTGGACTCTCATATATTGTTGGTGGGATTGGAAAATGATACAACCACTGTGGAAATCATGGTGATTCTTCAAAAGTTGGAGAAAATACCATTTGATCCAGCAATCCCATTACTAGGTATGTATATGCACATCCATGTTCATTTCAGCATTATTCACAATACCAAAGAGATGGAAACATCCTAAGTGCCCATCAAACAAGGAATGGATAAACAAACAGTGGTACACACACAATGGAATACTGTGCAACCCTAAAGAATAATGTGGAATCTGCAAAATGTCACAGAGCGTGGATAAAGTTGGAGGATGTTATGCTGAGTGAAAAAAGTCAATCAGAAGGACAAATATTTTATTAGTCCATTATTGTAAAAAGTCAAAGAAACTTTCTTTGTTGGTTACCAAGATGAGGGGGGTGGCTAAATTCCCAGAAGGGGTAGGAGCTCAGGTAGCATACTGCCTAAGGCACTTGACTGCTAACCAAAAGACTGGCGGTTCAAACCCACCAGCCACTCCTTGGAAGGAAGGTTGGGCAATCTACTTCTGTAGTGATACTGCCTTGGAAACCCAAGAAAGGGTTGCTATGAGTCAGGTCCAACTCGAAAGCACATAACAACAATAACAACAACATACATATATATGTGTGTTTGTGTGTGTGTACGTGTGTGTATCAAAGATTATTAGTGGTTACCAGGGGTAGGAAGGAGGGAAGCATTTGTTTGCGAGTCATTTATTTTATGCTAATGTGGTGGAATATTTTGGAAAGGATAGCAATAATGGTAGCACAACATGAAAAATATCATCAATGTTCCTGAGATGTAAATGGGGAAATTGTTATGGTGGTGAATGTCTTGTTGTGTTTGTTTTCACCACCACCACAACAACAAAAAAGTAAAATAAAATAAAAATAAATGTATTGCCACTTGCTGTTTGGTGACCTTGAGTGGTTCCAACTTTTAGCAACCCGATGTACAGAAGAATGAATACTGCACAGTCCTGTGCCATCCTCCCAATCATTGTTATGGTCTCTGTGGTGGCAGATTAGAAATGCTTTGGCAGTTGGATTATTGTTCTCATGTAGATGTTGTATCAATTCTCTCTAATTTTTTAAAGACTTTGTCTTTAGTTTTCAGAAGTTTAATTATGATGTATCTTTATTTGCTTTTTATGGTAGTTTGGGTAAAAGTTTACACAGGAAAACTACAATAGTTTATACACATTTTGTTTTGTGACATTGATGACATTGATGGCAACCCCCACAATGTAACAGCACTCCTCCCACCACCTCTCTGTGGTTATCATTTCCTTTTGTCCTTCTTTCCTATCCATAACTGCCTTCTAAGTTTTATCCCTGGGAAAGTTCTGCCCCTTTGATCTCTTATTGTTGATCGTTCTAAGGTGTTATTGTTAACCTCATAGTTCTGTCTATTGTTTGGCTGAAAGTTGAGCCATGAGGGTGACTTCATTTCCAGGCCTGAAGGGTAGGTAAGGGCCATAGTAGCGGTGTTCCACTAGTCTCTACCAGACCAGTAACCCTCGTCTTTTTATGATTTTGAGTTTTGTTACACATTTTTCTCTTACTCTATCCAGGGTCTCAAATTTTGATCCTTTACAGAGTGGTCGGCACCATCTAGTTTGTCTGGTATCAAGTTCATGTAGGCTGAGGTTGCCATGATCCACTAGTCCCTTTGATTTATTGTTTTCATGGGTCTTTGATTTTCTTCATTCTTCTTACCAATTGAGTTTCATGTCCCCAACAACTGTGGTCCTGAGCCCACAGGCCCAGTGACTCAGTCTTTCAAGGTGTTCAGTTGTGACTAAGATTCACTCATTTTTCTCTATTATATATATCAACATTTTTATAGCACATACAGATACTTATGTAGAAATATCATCTGCCAGTGCTATAAATGGTTGTTGTAGTCCTGGTCACCTATCCATACCTAATCATTTTGCCTGTCTACCTATGTATCCACTCTTAGATTACTGTTTATTGTTACTGGTAATGCAGTTTTGTGTAGATAATAGTGCTTTCATTTGTCTTCTGTAACTATAGTGCACCTCTCTGTATCTTCCTTTTCCTTGCTTATAATGTGCTGATCACCCACTTTAGGCATATTGACTTTCCCTTCCCCAAAATTCATAGATTTCTTTTACTTAGCTAGTAATTCCCGCCCCCCTTGCCCTCACATCCCTGGTAACCATCAAATAACGTTTTTTTTTTTTTTCCTTATGTAAACCATTCCTTGAATTCTATAATAGTGGACTCACAGAATATTTGTCCTTTTGTGATTGACTTATTTCATTCAGTATACTGTTCTCCAAGTTCATCTACATTATGAGATGTTTCATGGATTCTTCAATATTCTTTAATGTTACACAAAATTCCATTGTGTGTATTGTACCATAGTTTTTTTTTATCAATTCATCCATTGGTCAGCCCTTAGATTCTTTTCATCTCTTTGCTATTGTGAATAGTGCTGTGACAAACATAAGTGTGCATATATATATTCATGTCCTAGATATCACTTCTTTAAGATATATAT
>NW_006921750.1:2631102-2661255 GCF_000298275.1 Orycteropus afer afer | reverse complement strand
TGTGTGTGTGTGTGTGTGTGTATTTTGTACTGGGATTGCTGATTCAAACGGCATTTCAGTTTCCAAATTTTTGTTTTGTTTTTTACTGTGATTTGGGTGAAAGTTTACAGAGCAAATCCACAGCAGTTCACACACACTTTGTCTCATGACATTGACTACAATTTACCACAGTGCACCAGCTCCCCTTGCACTTCTTCACCATAGTTCCCTCTTCCTTGTGTCCATCCCTCCATGCACTCCTGCCCCCAGAGCTTTGTCCCTGTGCATATGCAGCCCTTCTATTATCCCATGATTGTTCTCTCCGAGGAATGTATCTACCTAGCGTAAATGTTCATCTCATATGTCTGTCTTTTGTTTGTCTGGAATACACAGGTGTGGGTTCAATTCCAGTCTTGAAGGGCACCTAGGTTCCATCAGGCTCTATAAGAGCAGCTAACCTCGTCTCTCTCTCTCTCTCTTTTTTGTTTCCAAGAGATTTTGAGTTTTGTTCCACATTGTTCTCCCTCTCTATCCAGGATCTCCTACATAGATCCCCCTCTGAGTGGTTGACAGTGATAGCCAGGCATCATCTTCTTCTTCTGGTTCCATAGTCTTATAAGCTGAGGATTGCATGGTGTACCAATTACTCGGACTAATTGTTTCCATGCATCTTTGGTTTTCTTCATTCTTCTTTGCTCTGGATGAGGAGAGACCCATCGTTGTATCTAGATGGCTGCTTGCAAGCTTTTAAGATCCCAGTCGCTATTCCCCAAAGTAGGAGGTGGAACAATGCTTTCTGTAGTATATTATACCAATTGAGCTTGATGTCCCCTGCAGTTTCCAAAATTTTTAAGGATGCCCCATACTGTTTTTCACAATGGTTGTATCATTTTACAGCCTCACAAATAGTGTATAAGATTTATAGTCTCTTCATACCCTCACCTGCATTTTTTAATTTTATTTTCTGACTTGTAGAACATAGCTATTATTGCTGGGGTCAGGTGATATCTCATTGTTTTGATTTGCATCTCTCTAATGGTTAATGTTCATGGGCATTTCTTCATGTGTTTGCTGGCTGCCTGAATATCTTATTTGGTTCATGTCCTCTGTCCACGTTTGAATTGGATTGTTTGCACTTTTGATGTTGAAGTGTTGAAGTTTTCTACAAATTTTAGAGAGAAGACTTTGTTAGTTACATGCTTGCCAGTTTTTTTTTTTGTCCAAAACTTAAGTTCCCCCTTTAAGTTTTTTTGGATAAGTTTCATGATGTCCATAAGAATTTAATTTTTAGAAGGTGTCAGACATCTATTTTATCTTCTAATGCTTGTGCATTTTTTCTTATGTTTAATGGTCTATTTTGGCCATAAATTAGGGCCACTAAATTTGCCCCTAGTTTTTCTGTGATGAAAGCTTTGGGTTTTGTTTTAGGTTAATATTGAGTTCATTTGTGTGTATGATGCGAGTTCTGGATCTTGTTTCTTTTTTCTGAAAGTGGATATCCAGTTTGCCAGCTCCATTTGTTAAAGAGAATGTGTTTTCCTCAATTAATGAATTTTGGTCCTCTGGTGGCTTAGAGTCTGAGGCTTTTGACTGCTAAACAGAAGGAAGTTCAAACTCACCAGCTGCTCCATGGAAGGAAGATGGGACAATCTGCTTCCATAAATATTTACCACCTTGGAAATCCAATGGGGGTTGCTATGACTAAGTGGCAATGGATTTGGTTTGGTCCTTTGCCAAAGATCAGCTGTCCATAGGTGGATGAACCTATTTCTACATTCTCAATTCTGTTCCATTGGTCTGTGGTCTCTTTTAACTACTGTGGTTGCTCAGTACATTTTGAAATCCAACAGTGTGAGGCCTCCTTTTTTTTTTTTTTTTCTTCCATAGTCCTTTGTTTATCCTAGATCTATTTCCTTTTGTTATAAAATTAGTAATTGGCTTTGTCATGTCGTTAAAGAAGGCTGTTGAAATATGGATTAGGATTACACCGTGTCTATAGATTGTTTTGGGTAGTATTGGTATTTCATAATGTTCAATCTTATATATGAGCCTGGTATCTTCTTCCACTTATGTAGGTCTCTTGCAATTTCTTATAGTAGTGTTTTGTAGTTTTCTTTGTATAGGTCTTTTGTGTTCCTGGTGAAATTTATTCATAAATATTTTATCTTTTTGATAGCAATTTCAAATAGTAATGTTTTCCTAATTTACTTTTCAGGGTTTTCTGTTAATGCAGAAGAATCCAACTGATTATTTTATGTTGATCTTTTATCCTACCAATTTGTTGAATCTTGCACTTAGTTCCAGTGATTTTCTTGCTGAGTTTCTGGGCTTTTCTATGTACAGGATTATATCACTATAAATAGAGGCAGTTTTACTTCTCACTTGCCAATTTGGATGCCTTTTATTTCTCTTTCTTGTTCTCTTGCCTTGCCGAGGACCTAGGAGTGGTGACAGAGGGCATCCTTATCTGAGTCCCATTTGCAAGAGGAATCCTTTCAGTCTTTGTCCATTGAGAATAATGTTGGCTGTTGTTTTGGGTATATGACCTTAATTATATTGAATAATTTCCTTTCCATTCCTATTTTGCTGAGAGTTTATATAAAGAATGGGTGTTAATTTTATTAAATGCTTTTCTGCATCAGTTGATGTGATCATGTGGTTCTTTTCCATTTTTATTTATTTATTTGTTTATAAAGTGAATTGCACTGATTGTTTATCAAATATTGATCCATCCTTGAATTACTGGGATGTACCTAACTTGGTCTTGATGTATTATTATTACTATTTTAAGTAGTGTTGGATTATTGGCTAGAATTTAGTTAAAGATTTTTTGTTTCCATATTCATGAAAGATATTAGTTAGTAATTTCCTTTTTTATTGAGGTCTTTGGCTGGCTTAGGTATCAGGGTTATGTCTGTTTCATAAAATGAATTTAGGAATATTCCATCCTTTTATATGCTCTGGAATAATTTGAGTAGTATTGGTGTCAGCTCATCTCTGAATGTTTGGTAGAATTCTCTAGTGAAGCTGTCCCAGACCAGACTCTTTGTTGTTGTTGTTATTGGGAGATTTCTTAAGACCTGTTCAATTTCTTGTTTTGTTATGGTCCTATTCAAATTTTCTACCTCAGTTTGTGTTAGTTTAGGTAAGTGGTGTATTTCTAGAAATTTGTCCATTTCTTCTAGGTTTTCAAATTTGTTGGAGTACAGTTTTCCATAATTTTCTGTTATTATATTTGTCTTTCAGTTAGTTTTGCTGTGACATCTTCTATTTCATTTCTGTTTTCTTCCTCTTTTTCTTCTATATTCTTTCTTTCTTTTTTTATTGTGCTTTAGGTGTCAGTTTACAGAGCAGAGTTTTACTTTCAACATTTTGTGTACATTTGTTTTCACTTCCCAAATACCATTCCCAACACTAACCTACTCTTATCTTCTACCTTCCCAGTAATCTCTTTCTCCCAATGCCCTTCTTTGTTGTGCACTCCTCTCTGTCCAGCTTTTCCTCTGGTGCCCCATGGGCAATTGCTCCAAGGAATGTATCTCTGTATAGTAGATGGGTGCATCACCCTGGGCTGAGTGTTCTGCATGGAAGTCTTATTTACTGTTGGGCTAAGAGCCAGCCCTTGGGAGTGAGTTTTATCCCAGGCCCAGGATATATTCCTAGTAATGGAATTTCTAATTAAAATGGTATTTCTATTTTCAGTTTTTCAAAGAAATGCTATATTGTTTGCTATAATGGTTGTATTGTTTTACAGTCCTACCAGCAATGAATGAGAGATCCAATCTCTCCACAGCCTTGCAAGCATTTGTTATTTTCTGTCTTGTTGAACTTTGCTATTATTTCTGGGGTAAGATCATATGTCATCATTGTTTTGATTTCCATCTCTGTAATGGCTAATGATAGCGAGCAATTCCTCATGGGTTTGTCGGCTGCCAGTGTATCATCTTTAGTGAAGTGTCTGTTCATGTCCATTGCCTATTTTTGAATTGGTTTGTTTGTCTTTTTGACATTGAGGTGTTGTAGTTTTCTATAGATTTTGGAGATAAGTCTTTGTCAGATATGTCATAGGCAAATATTTTCTCTCAATCAGCAGGTTCTCTTTTTATGCTTTTGGAGAAGTCTTTTGATGCACATAAGAATTTAATTTTTAAAAGGTCCCAGTCATCTAGCTTCTCTTCCACCTCCTGTGCATTCTGTGCTATGCTTCATTGCCTATTTATGCCATAAATTAGGGCCCCCTAGATTTGCTTCTATTTTATCTTTGAGGAACTTTATGGTTTTGGGATTTACATTTAAGTTTTTTATCCAACTTGAGTTTGTTTTTGTGTTTGGGGTGAGGAATGAGTCTTGTTTCATTTTTCTGCAAGTGGCTATCCAATTTTGCCATCACCATTTGTTAAAGAGGCTATCTTTTCCCCATTTAATCATTTTTTTGTCCTTTGTAAAAGATCAGCTTTCTATAGATGGGTGGGTCTATTTCTGGGTTTTCAATTTTGTTCCATTGGTCTATCTGTCTATCATTGTACCAGTACCACACTGTTCTGATTTCTGGGGCTGTATAATAGGTTTTGAGATCCGGGAGCATTAGACCTCCCACTTTGTTCTTCTTCAGTAGTGCTCTGCTTATATGTGGCCTTTTGCCTTTCCATATGAAGTTAGTTACTGGTTTTTCTATATCCTTAAAAAAAATTTGTTGGTATCTGGATCACGATTGCATTAAATGTATAGATTGCTTTGGGTAGTATTGACATTTTCACAATATTCAGTCTTCCTATCCATGGACAAGGCAGGTACTTCCATTTATGGAGATCCCTTGTAGTTTCTTGTAGTAGTGTTTATTTATTTATTTTTGTATAGGTCTTTTGTGTCTGTCTTTTGGTAGGATTTATTCATAGATATTTTATCTTTTTGGTAGCTATTATAAATGGTATTGCTTCCTTTATTTCTTTCTCGGAGGTCTCTTTGTTGGTGTAGATGAATCCATCTGATTTTTGTGTGTTTACCTTGTATCCTACGACTTTGCTGAATCTCTCTATTAGTTCCAGTAGATTTTTGCTGAGTCTCTTGGGTTTTCTATGTATAGGATCATGTCATCCTCAAATAGAGATAGCTTTACTTCCTCTTTGCCTATTTGGATGTTTTTATTTCTTTTTCTTGACTTATTTTCCTGGCTAGGACTTCCAATACAATGTTAAATAGAAGTGGTGATAGAGGACACCTTTGTCTGGTTCCTGTTCATAAGAGGAATGCTTTCAATCTTTCTCCATTAACAGTAATGTTGGTCATTGGCTTTGCATATATGCCCTTTATTATGTTGAGGAGTTTTCTTTCTATCCCTGTTTTGAGAATTCTGAAGAGGAGGGGGTGTTGGAATTTATCAAATGCCTTTTCTGCATCAACTGATAAGATCATATGTTTATTTATTTATTTATTTTTTTAATGTGCTGGATTACATTGATTGTTTTCTGATGTTGAACCATCCTTGCATACCAGGTATGAATCCCACTTGGTCAGGATGTATTACTTTTTTGATATGTTGTTGAACTCTGCTGGGTAGGATTTTGTTGCAGATATTTAAATCTATATTTATGAGGGATACTGGTCTGTAGTTTTCCTTTTTAGTACTGTTTTTCCCTGGTTTTGGTATCAGGGTTATGTTTGCTTCATAAAATGAGTTTGGGAGTATTCCATCTTTTTCTATGTTTTGAAATAGCTTGAATAATATAAGTGTCAACTGTTCCCTGAATGTTTGGTAGAATTCAAAGCCATCAGGGCCAGGACTTTTTCTTGTGGGAAGTTTTTTTTTTTTTTTTTTAATAATCTTTTCAATTGTTCAATTTCTTCTTTGTTATGGATCTGCTCAAGTATGATATCCCTGAGTGGGATCATTTAGGTAGGTCTTGTGCTTCTAGAAACTTGTCCATCTCATCTAGGTTCTCAAATCTATTGGAGTACAGTTCTTCATAATATTCTCTCAGTATCTTTTTCGTTTCAGTTGGTTCTGTTGTGATGTCACCCTTTCCTTTCATTGCTCTTGTTATTTTCATCTTCTCTTTCTTTTTATTTGTTAGATTTCCCAATGGTTTGTCACTTCTATCTTTTTCGAAGAACCATATTCTTGTTTTGTTGATTTTCTTTATTTTTGTTTTGTTTTGTTTTGTTTTCTGCTCTGATCTTTATTATATCCCTACTTCTGGATACTCTAGGTTACTTTTGTTGCTCTTTTTGTAATTGTTGGAGTTGTTGAGTTAGAGTGTTGATTTTGTTTCTTTCCTCTTTTTTGATGTATGCATTTATTGCTATAAATTGACTTCTGAGTATTGCTTTCTCTGTGTCCCATAGGTTTTGCTAAGATGTATCTTCATTCTGTTGATAGGATTTTTTAAAATTTCATTCTTTATTTCTTTATTACCCAGTAGTTTTTGAGAAGTGTATTATTCAACTTCTACATTTGATGTTTATTTCCTCGATCTTCCTTGTCTTATTAATTTCTAATTTTATAGCATTGTGGTCTGAGAAGATGCTTTGTAACATTTTAATGTTTTTGAATTTATTAAGGCTTGTTTTATGTCCTAACATATTTATCTATTCTGGAGAATGATCCGTGTGTGCTAGAGAAGAATGTGTATTGTGCTTTTGTTGGGTGGAGTGCTCTGTATATGTTTATGAGGTTGCATTGCTTGATTGTGTTGCTGAGTTCTTCTGTATCTTTGTTTAGTTTTATTTTTTTTTCTAGTTTTTCTGTCCCTCCTTGAAAGTGGTGTGTTAAAGACTCTTAGTAGTATTTTATTATTGTCTATTTTTCCTTTCAATTCAGTTCATATTTGTTTTACATACTTTGGAGCACATACATTGGATGCATAGATATTTATTATTGTAATGTCTTCTGGTCAATTTACCCTTTAAGCATCATATAGTGTCCTTCTTTGTCCCTTATGCTGTTTTTCAGCTTGAAGTCTAATTTATCAGAAATTAATATCATCACTCCTGCTCTTTTTTGGTTACCATTAGCATGGCATATTTTTTTCATCCCCTAACTTTTAATTTATTTTTATCTTTTTGTCTAAGATGGGTCTCTTGTAAGCAGCATATCGATGGGTCTTTTCTTACCCAACCTGCCACTCTTTTTCTCTTGACTGGTGCATTTAGTCCATTCACTTTGAGTATAATTAGTGATAGGTATGAGTTGATTTCTGTCATTCTATTGTGTTTTTTGTTGAGCTGTTAGAGATTTCCATGGTCCAAATACTTTTCTTTGCTGAGTTCATTTTGTGTGAATTGTTTCCTCTCTTTTCTTTTTTATTGTTGGTTTTGTGCTTACTAAGCCCATATGTTTTCCATCTTTCTGGGTTTGCTTAGGCAGATTTTTAAATTTCTCTGTGGTTACCTTGGAGTGCATTTTTGTCTCTATATTTTTGGAACAGTCTTTTTTATAAGGACATTGTCTTATTTTCCTCTCCATTTAGAAATTTTGTACATAGAACTTTGTTTCTCTCTATTTGTTTTGTTGCTGGTGTCATGTACAGATTGACTCCCTTTTTTTGTATTTACAATGTTTTATGGGCTTATTTTGAGCATCTATTTCTAATTTCATTTTATTGTTGATGTCATGTGTCCTGATTTTAATTTGTTGTTCTCTATTGTGGGTTCTCTGTTGGAAGGACTTCCTTAAGCATTTCTTATAGAGTTGGTCTGGTTTTCAAAAAATCCCTACAATTCTGTTTGTCTGAGTATGTTTTGATTTCACCTTCATATTTGATGGACTATTTGGCTGAATGTGGGATTCTTTGTGGGAAGTTCTTTTCCTTCAGTGTTTTATATATGCCATCCCATTCCCTTTTTGCCTGAATGGTTTCTGCTGAGTAATCAGAACTCAGCCAAACTTCTTGTCCATTGTAGTTGACATTTCTTTTTTCCTGGGCTGCTTGAAAGATTCTTTCTTTGTCTTTGGTTTTGGAGAGTTTGATTATCATATGTAGTGGTGAATTTCTCTTGGGATCTAACCTGTATGAGATTCATTGAGTTTTGGATAAATATATTTTCTTCCTTCATGATATGAGGAAAATTTTCTGTTAGCAAGTCTTCCACAATTTTCTCAAGGTTTTTTTTTTTTTGCCATTCTTCTTGTTCTTGTATTTCAATGAGACATATGTTCTTTCTTTTAATTCTCTCCCATATAACTCTTAAGTTCTCTTCATTTCTCTTAAATCTATGTTCTGATTTTTCTTTTTTTTTTTTTTTTCATGCAGGCTGGTGTCAAGGGATTTATATTCTAGTTGGGAAATACTTTCTTCAGCCAGTTCTAGCCTATTCTTCCATGCTTCTACTGTGTAATTCTGTAATTTTAGTATTCATCTTTTGGATTTCTAACTGCTATTTTTGTATGAGCTGATTGTGTACTAATCTTGTTATTTTTTTCTTGATTGGTTTTCCTGAATTTTTCCATGGTACTGTGTTCTCCTTGGTTCTGTTTGAAATTTCCTTAAGCTCTTGTAGAGTTCCATAAACATGTCTTCTAAATTCCTTCTCTGACAATTCTATTGCCTCCTCTTCCTCCATGTTTAATGAAATCTTTGTTTAGGATTTTATTTCTTTTATTTCTTTTGTCTTTGTTTTTGATTTGAAGTTGCCTGTTGTTTCCTAGATATTTTGAAGTTGTTGTCTTTAACTATTAGCTATGTATTGATTTGCTTTTTTTTTTTTTTTTGTTTAAATATATTTGCAATGGTGGAGCTGGTGTTTTTTTTTTTGGGTTGTTATTTCAGGTGGGCTGGCTTGCTCTGCTGTTTTCATTGTGTTGATGGTATCACTGTGGAGAATGTGAATGCAGGTCTCTTTTCATCATGGAGGGGATTTGGAGTTGGGAAGAGCAGATGTTGTTGTGGCTTATTGTGGTTCTTCTATTGTGTAAGGCAGGGGCAAAAGTGAAAAAGGAGGAAGAAAAAAAAAGTTCCAAGGCATCAGAAGCACATCCCCACTTTCCATGTTTCCATGGTTATTGGTGGTTAGGGGTTTTGTTTTGAGTCTGCTTGGATCAGCTACAATGATGATGTAATGCTGTCACTCATAGACCCAAGGTTCAAAATCAGCAAGCATCCCAATAATTAGGGGCTGCTACTTTCCACTTGGGTCAGATAGCCACAAAAACCCTGCACTCTGGAAACCTCTGTGCCAAAATCTGTCTTGGAAAAGCTGGATCCCAATCCCACATCATAAGCATGACTCAGGGCCTGGCTACCTGTGGTGTGTTTCCTGACTTCTCCCTTTCTGCTCTTCACTCAGCAATGACTTTTGCCAAAGTGGTCTCTGATCTATTTCTCAGAGATGCTTTCCATCCACCCAGCACAGTTTCCAAGGTTACCCTCCGAAGCTACCACTGTGGGTAGTCCGATTTCCCAAGCCACCATTGGCTTCCTACTTAGAGAGTTCTCCATTGCTCTCTCTCTCACTGTATGACACATGTCACAGGGCAGGTTTGTTTATTTTTATTTGTCAAAGCTGTTTACCCTGCCTCTCCTTTTTTTTTTCTTCTTTATTTTTCCTTCTCCACTAAGTCTGTCTTTCTCCAATTTAATGAGCTGTTGACAGCCCCAAAATCCCTACTTCAAACTGCCACACCTAGTTTTTCAGGCATTAAGATGCTAGTGAGAACAAACATGTGGGCTACAGGTAAGGTGCCATCTTCCCCTCCAAATTAATTTCTTATTTGTGTTATTTGCATCTTCTTTTTCTCTTCCTTGGTTAAATTTGCCAGGGCTTTGTCAATTTTGTGAATCTTTTCAAAGAACCTATTTCTAATCTTGATGATCTTTATATTGTTTTCTGTTTTCTTATTTCTGCTCTCCAACAAAAACTCACTACCATCTAGTTGGTTCTGACTCATAGAGACCCCTTCTCTGAGGGGGTTTCCTAGGTAGTATCACTGTGGAAGTAGATTGCACAATCTTCTTTCCGAGGAGTGGCTGTTGGCTTTGAACTGACAGCCTTCTGGTTAGTGAAATGCATCAGGCACTACACCACCAAATTGTTACTATTTCCTTTCTTCTGGACACGTAAGGCTTCTTTTGTTGCTGTTGTTCTAACTGACAGAGTCCTTGGGTTAAGATATGGATTTTGATTATTATTTTTTTTATTTATTGAAGTATGCATGTATTGCTGTAAATTGACCTCTATGTACTGCTTTCCCTGTGTCCCAAAGGTTTTTGTATACTATTTTTCCATTCTCATTTGCTTCCAGGAATTTTTTTTTTTCCTCCACATTTCATTTCTCCTGTTACCCAGTGGTTTTTGAGCAGGATATCATTCAGTTCCCATGTATTAGAAGGTTTTTCCCCTGATCTTCCTATTATTTATTTATAATTCTATAGAATTCTGAACAGGGAGATGTTTTGTAGTATAAAAATGTCTTTAAATTTATTGAGGCTTGTTTTGTGGCCTAACATATGTTCTATTCTAGGGAATGATCCATTATTTGGAAAATAATGTGCATTTTGTTTTAGTTGGTTTACAAGAAATATTTGTTTATTTTGATTGGATAGTGCTTAAAGATACAATTGTGGGGGAAATGGTTCCTTAAATAATTAACTTAATAACACAGATGTAGTAAAACTTTCAGGACCTTCATTAGCTGATGTGGCACAACTCAAAATGAGAAGTAACAGCTACAAATATCCATTAGTAATCAGAATGTGGAATAGATGAAATATGAACCAAGGAATATTGAAAGCCATCAAAAATAAAATGAAAATTAATAACCAGTAAGCAGAAGTGTATTGGTATTGGCCATTTTGAATCTTACAATCATATGGTCTACTATACAAAATGAATAAGAACAAGGTTATATTAATCATTAAAAAAAAAAAAAATTCAAGATCTACCCTCAAGTACAGCAATATTCTGTCAAGTGATAAGATAATAAAATTATGCCTACAAGGAAAACCAGTTAATATAATTATTGTTTAAATTTATATACTATCCACTAATACTAACAATGAAGAAATTGAAGATATTTTAAGAATTGCTGCAGTCTGAAAATAATCAAATGTACAATCAGAATCCATTTATAATTACTGGTCATTGGGATGCAAAAGTTGGAAACAAAGAAGAATGAGTATCTGGATAATATGACCTTGGTGGTAGAAACAACATTAGAAATCACATTATAAATAATTGCAAGACCAAGAACTTATTAGTTAGAAATAACTTTTTCAAACAACACAAAGACAACATATATGGACTTTGCCAGATATATGACCTAGGAATTCAATTGATTACATGTGTGGAAAGAAATTATACAGAAGCTCAATATCATCTGTGAAGGAAAAATCAGAAGCCAATTTTGGAACAGACCATTAATTTCTCATATACAAGGTCCAGTTGAAGATGAAGAAAATAAAGACAAAAGCCAAAAAAGCAATCCTGTTGACATTGAGCTGATTGCAATTTGTGGGAATATCATTACAGAGGAGAACTGTTCTGTAAAGATTTCTTGGCTAAACTTTCTACAGAAATAGATTGTTATGTTTTCTTTCCATAATATCAGTGGGTATGTTTGAACTGACAATCACTCAATTAGTAGCTAACTGCAAACTGCTTGTACCCACCAGGGACTTTGACCCTGAATACATCCAGCCTCAATTTAGAGATATTCACAAGAATAGATTTGGCATACTGAACTCAAGTAACCAAAGACCATAAAACTAGTGGGATGATATCAAGGACATCATATATGGAGAAAATAGAAGATCATTGAAAAGAGAGGAAAGAAAGAAAATACCAAAGTGGGTATCAGAAGCTACTCAGAAATTTATTCCTAAGCACAGGGTAGCTAAAAAGAACAGAAGAAATGATGAAGTAAAAGACTGAATAGAAGATTATCAAAGGGTGGCTCTAGAAGACAAGGTACATATGATATGTGCATAGACCTGAAATTAGAAAGCTAAAAGGAAGTAACTCTATTGAAGTTTCTCAAGCTAAAAGAAGTAAAGAATATATTTAAGCCTGAGTTGCAATAATGCATAATTGTTTGGGTAAAAAAAAAAAGCAAAAAGTTTCAAAAGATAAAAGGAATACACAGAGTTACTATAGCAAAAAGACCTGGTCTATGATTGACCATTTAAGAAGGCAGCATAATCAAGAACCACTGGTACTGGAGGGAAAAGTTCAAGCTGCACTGAAGGTATTTATGAAAAACAAAGTTCCAGGAATTGATAGAACATCAGTTTATGTACTTCAACAAATTTGGAAGAAAGTTATTGACTAACCAACTGGAAGAGATCCATATTTGTGCCCATTGCAAAGAAAAACAAATAGAATGTGGAAAGTATCAAACAATGTCATTAATATCACATACTAGGATAATTTTGCTGAAGATATTTCAAAAATAGTTGCAGCTATACATAACCAGAGAACTCCCAGAAGTTCAAGCCAGATTCAGAACAGAATGAAGTAATGAAGGATATCATTATATAGCTATCTAAATGGTCATATATAAATGCATATATGAGTGGAAAATCACTTGGCAGAGGGAGAGAAAACAGACCCTTACAACTGCTTACTTTTGGCCAGAAAATTGTAGCAATTATATTTGCATGTGTGTAGAGTAGAGAGGTGAGAAAAATTATAGAATATTTATTAGCTATTTTGATGTTTTGGTAGGAATATAGCATTTAAATTCAAAAAATCTTGGTAAAATACCATCTAAGAGCAAAAACGTCAAAGTCTAGATGAAATTAAAAATGAACAGTTTCACTGAAAAGAAAAGCAATTCAAAATTGAGAATCAAAATACCTAGAGGATTCTGAACCAAATAATCCAAGGAGAAGGCATTTCAGTTTTCTGGGTTTTTTTTCTGTAAGAAAATAAAAGAGACTTCAATAAAATGTCAGTGATTGGTTAATATTTAGGTAATGGTTACAAAATTGGGTAATGGTATGATTGATTGGTAGAAGATTGTTTCTAATTTTATTTTTTTAAGTAACAAAGTAATTAGTAGATTGGATACATCTGACCTCAAAATATCATGAGACACTACTTGCAGGACTTCAGGGAGGACAAATATAATTCTAAGGTTTACCTTGGGTTAACATTTGTCCTGAGAATTGTTTTGGACAGGATTTGCTGAAAATGGTGTATTCTTAAGCAAGCAAAACCCTTAAGCAAAAAAAAAAAAAAAAAAAAAAAATCACATTATTCTTTAAATTGTTTCCCAAGTAATTTTCTCTGGGTGCAGTGAAGAGTAATTTTCTCTGGGTGCAGTGAAGAGTAATTTTCTCTGGGTGCAGTGTAGAGTTATTTATATGAAAGGCTGCATTCTCAATGTAGAAGTTACTTTTGACTCAAAATGAAGTTTTGGTCTCAGACTTAGCATAGTCATTTCTCATGTCAGGAGCCCTAAATTAATTTGGCATGGCCTTACTTAACATTTAAATAAAAGATGAATCACATATACGCACATGTTTTCATAAAGAAAAAATAGAGACGACAGTTATGAAAAAGTATTTTTATCTTTATTGGTAATCAAAGAATTATAGTCTTTTATTAATAATACATATATCAATTAAATTCTAATGACATTAAGGGAATGAAATGTTAAGGTTGGGCCCAAGTATGAAGGAAAATAAAGGAAAGACACTGGCAACTTCAGATGGAGTCCTGAGAAATAAAAGTGACAGAATATAACCAGAAACAAATGTGGCTAGTTGAAATTAATTTTACCTTATTTTTGTTCCTCATGGGCATGGGATTGATATGACCAGACCTTACAGATGCCTCCACAAAATTCACATACAACTCTGTTTCCAAATTATTCAGAATAAAAAGTATGTCTAAGGAAGAAATGTCTGTAATAACATACAAACTTAATCTATAAATAACTCTACTCAAAGATTTAAAGATCTATGAAAAGCGTAGTCTATATCTTTTTTTTTTTTTTAGACACTGATTGACAGTTTCTCAACTCCAAATAATAGAGGAGAAAGAAATATGAAGACAAGCAGGACATAACTGAATCCTACCAAATATCACAAAAGATACACTTTTTTAAAAAGAACACTATATGTGGTGGGAGCAATACATGTGTTGGAAGCATGCTAGGAGGGGGTCAGATTTCACTTTAAAATGAGCCATTAATGGAAATAACACAGATTCACTTTATATATGGTCGCTCATCTCTTTTATAGGCTGACTCTGTGAATACAACCAAATTTTACTTCTCCTCTCTTTAACTACCCCACTTGTATTCGAGATTGTTGTTATAATTGCACACTATTATGACTCTAATATTCAATCATTTAGATTATCATAACAACCTGAAAAATAAAATTCCCTAAATTAGGAAAAGTATAGAGTGGGCAGTACTGGAAGGCAAACCTATCAGTTTATTTAGTAGGAATCACAAACTGACTCAGTTGGATTTTAGTTAGATTTCTATATAATATCTGCAAATCTCAATTATTAAAAAAAAAAAAAATCACTACCGTCAAGTCCGATCTGACTCATAGCAACCCCTACTTGGGTTTCTGAGGCAGTATCACTATGGAAGTAGATTGCCAATCTTCCTTCTGAGTGGCTGGTGGGTTTGAACCACCAGCTTTGTGGTCAGCAGTCAAATGCCTTAGGTACTATGCCACCAGAGCTGCCTCTCAATTATTATAATTATTATATATCTCCAAATGCTAATGATATCATTATCAAATAGTAACGATACTTGTAAAATGGGGCAGTATGTTTAAGTTCTTAGCTGCTAGCCAAAAGGTTTGCACTCTGTGAGATGAAAGACCTGTAAAGCCTAGGAAACCTTGTGGATGAAGTTCTACTGTGTCTTATAGAGTTGCTATGAATTGGAATTGACTTATTAACATACAATAAAAATAACAAGGTATGTATATGTGTTGGTGTATGTATGTTTGTTTGTTTGTCTGCATTGTGAGGATGGTAGCAGAAGAATTCTTTTGCATCTCCCATAGTAGAATAGACAATGCCTAAAATTAGAAAAAAAATGTATTATTTAGAAATGTGGTAGAAAGTATATATGTAACAATTAAAAAGCTTTAAAGTTGTTACCTCTGAGAACTGGAGATTTGGATTGATACGCTATGGAGAGCTGAATTAAATTTTGGAATTGTAGGTGTGGAGGAACATTTGCCTATTGCATTACAATTACACTTCATTTGCTAAAAGTAAAAAAATGAATCTAAAAGTTAAAGTAAAATTCTAATACATTATTTAAAAATTCATATACCATGAAAACTTTATTCCCTACCATCTATAATTGCTAATGTGCCACTAACATTTTAAACTTTCAAGGTTGAGTTCAACGATTGCCTCCTATGCTGATCTTCCCCGTCAGTAATTATCTGTCCCTTTCTGTTTCTATATCACACTCATTCTATATTACATTAATTATGTTATTCCATCTTCAAAAATGCTGTTCACTTGTTTGTTTCTGCAATTTAATAGCAAATTCTTTCTTGATGTGCACCTCTTAGTGAGTGTTCCTTTTGTAAGAGAATTTCAATTTTGTTTTTTAATGTACCAAACTATTTGCTAAACATTTAGTTTACATTATTTACTAAATCCTGAGTGAAAAAGTTACTGATGCTAGTAACCTACAATTAGTTTGCTTTTATGGGATAAAATTGAAATCAACCTAAATATTTGGCTCAGTTTTAGTTTTTACATCAAGACAGACTGTTTACTGGTCATAACATGACCATTCAAACTCATATTTGTGTCTGGCTACCTACATACAGGTCATTGAAGGATATGTGAAAATGCAATTAGAATAGGAAAGATTAGGGACTTTTCCAAAACATTGGGATATAAATACATAAATTTGATTATTTCTATGTGGTTCTGAAGAATTTCTTATTTTCATGTTATACAAAATAATAGAGCAAAACTGAAAGACGAGGGGTAAACTTGGCAGTTAACAATTTCATATTCACTTCATAACATTACTAGACTATGCACACATAAATGTGATTTAAACTGTATTTCCTAGCCAAATTTACTAGGAAAAGTGATGAACATGAATTTAGATTTAAGTCTTTTTCTAACTAACTCTATGACCATGGAAAACCATTTAATTTTCCTCTTATTTGGGTTCCTGACCTACCATGATGGTATGATACTAGATTATTTTCATTTTCTAACTCTGGTAGCATAGTGGCTAAGACACTTGCCTGATAACCAGATGGCTGGCGGTTCAAATCCACCAGCCACTCCTCAGAAGGAAGGTTGGGCAATCCTACTTCCGTAGTGATAACTGCCTTGGAAACCCAAGGAGGGGTCGCTATGAGTCGGGGCCGACTCGACGGCACATAACAACAACAACAACAATCCAAATAGATAACAACATCTCTAAAATATTTCCCAAATGACTTTGAGGTAAAATGTCTTATCTATGCAATTAAGATTTTAAAATTTAGAAAAACATATATACTTTGGAAAAAAAAATGTTTTTCCATCTGGGGCATAATGTCTCAAAAATAATCATTATTAATTAAATGTGTGTACAGTTAAGGGGACTTGCATCATCTGAGCAGCAACTAATGAAAATTTCACAAGGAGCTAATAAAATATCAAAGACTGATTTACTTATTGGTCATATAATGATTCTACTAGTATCTAATTTTACTGATAAGAGTCTTCAGATTGGTTTTTCACTATTTTTTTCCCCTCTTATTTTGGGTTCATCATAAAGCACAATGTGAGATTTTATGAGTGAGATACACATATTTAACTCTGTTTTATATGTTATATAATCAAGTTGTTTATGGACTACAATTTATTTGTACATAGTAATAAAAACTGACCACTCATCTGTCAGTTTGTCCTATTTTGGAGGCTTGTATGTTGCTGTGATTCTGGAAGCTATCTCACTGTTATTTTGAATACACCATGGACAGGTTTCAGTGGAGCTTCCAGATTAAGAGAGACTAGGAAAACTGACATGGCAGAAGATAGTCAAAACATGACTGTGGAAGAGCTGCCACCTCAAAGTAAAGTCAACTTTAATGACATGGCTAGAGTAAAGTTTTTGGTACCTTCATTTGCTGATGTGGCACGACTCAAAATGAGAAGAAAATGCTGTAAACACAAATTAATAATTGGATCATGAAATTTACAAAGTCTGAATCTAGGAAAATTGGAAATTGGGAGAAATGAAATGAAATGAACAAAGATTGACATCCTAGGTATTAGTGAGCTGAAATGAATTGGTATTGGCCATTTTGAGTTGGATAATCATATGACCTACTACGTCAAGAATGATAAAGTGAAGAGAAATGACATCACCTTTATAGTAAAAAATAATATGTCAAGACCTATCCTGAAATACAATGCTGTCAATGATGGGATAATATATATACACTTACAAGGAAGACAATTTAATACGACTATTATCAAATTTACACACAAACTGATAACCAAAGATTATTTAGTTGAAGAGTTTCATCAACTTCTACACTCTGAAATCAATCAAACATACAATCGAGATTAATTGATAATTACCAGTGGTTGGAATATGAAAGTTGGAAACAAAGAAGGACTGGTAGTTTGATTATGTAGTCTTATTGATAAAAATGACACTTGAGTTGGCATTGTAAAATTTTATAAGACCAAAGAAAGAAAATATCTTTATTCAACAACATAAGTAGTGACTATACATGTAGACCTCACAAGAAGGAGTACAAGGAAATTAAATTGACTAGATCAATGCACAGGGCTAACTGTACAATAGACTATAAGTTGCTCATATGCAAATTCAGGTTGAAGCTGAAAAAAATTAAAACAAGCCCACGAACACCAAAATACAACCTTCATTATATCTCACCTGAATTTAGAAATCATATCAAAAATGGATTTGATGCACTGAACACCAGTGACTGAAGACCAGACACGTTGTGATATGACATCAAAGACATCATACATGAAACAAACAAAAGGTCATTAAAAAGACAAGGAAGAAACAAAAGACAAAATGGATGTCAGAAGAGAGTCTGAAATTTACTCTGGAATAGAGCATAGCTAAAGGGAGTGGAAGAAATGAATTAAAAGATTAAGCAGAAGATTTCAAAGGGCAGCTTGAGAAAACAAAGTAAAATATTGTAATGAGATATATAAAGAACTGGTGTTAGAAAATCAGAAAGGAAGAACACAATCAGCATTACTCAAGTTGAAAAAAAAAATCATGTCTTGAGTTTCAATAACGAAGGATTCTATGGGCAAAATATAGAATGATGCTGGAAGCAACCAAAGAAGATGGAAAGAATAAATAGTCTCTACCAGAAATAGTTGGTCAATGTTTAACCATTTCAGAAGGTTTAACCATTTCAATAACTGGTTGTATTGAAGGGAGATGTCTAGGCTGTACCAAAGGCATTGGTGAAAAACAAAGCTCTAGGAATTGATAGAATACCATTTGAGGTATTTCAACAAACAGACGCAACACTGGAAGTTTTCACTGCCTGTGCCAAGAAATTTGGAAGAAAGGTACCTGATCAACTGAGTGGAAGAGATCCATATTTATGTCCATCCCAAATAAAAGTGATCCAAGAGAATGCAGAAATTATTGAACTCTAGCATTAATATCACATGCTAGTAACATTTTTCTGAAAATAACTCAAAAACAGTCGCAACAATACATAGGCAAGGAACTGCCAGAAATTCAAGCTAGATTCAGAAAAGGTGGAACAATGGATATCACTTCTGATGTCAGCTGGAACTTGGTCTAAAGTGGAGGCTATCATACAGATGTTTATCTGGGTTTATTATCTATGCACAAGGCATCTGTCTGTGTGGATGATAACAAATTATGGATAACATTGTGAAGAATGGGAATTCCAGAATATATAATCATGTTCATAGGAACCTGTACATAAGCCAAGAGGCAGTCATTCTAGCAGAATAAGGAGATACTGCATGGCTTAAAATCAGGAAAGTTGTGTGTCAGGGTTGTAACATTTTGCCATACTTATTCAATCAGTATGCTAAGCCAATGACCAAGAAACTAGTCTATATGAAGGCAAAAGTGACATAAGGATTTCAGGAAGACTCATTAACAACCTGTGATATACAGATGACACAGCAGAGTAAGGTGTACCTGAACCAAGCCCTGGTATTTTCAATAACCTCATATACAAGAAAAGCTGAACAATTAATAAGGAAGACCAAAGGAAAATTGATGTCTTTGAATTATAGTGTTGGCAAAGGATATTGAATATAACATGGACAGCCAGAATAGCAAACAAATGTGTCTTGGGAGAAGGACAACCAGAATATTCCTTACAAGCAAGGATAGTGAGACTGCATCATGCACATTGGTCATTTTTTGAGAAAGGACCAGTTCCTGGTGAAGTATATATCACAGAGTAAGTGAAAAGAGAAATACTCTCAATGAGATTGACTGACACAGTGGCTACAACAATGTTCTCAAGCATAGCAAAGATTGTGAGGATGGTGAAGGATATGGCAGTTTTGTTCTGTTGTACATATGATCGCTATGAGTTGGAACCAAGTCAACAGAACCTAACAATTAACAATATACTATCAGAGACAATATATCTGTTTTTTATCATAAATGCATAACTCACTTTTATTTTATTATCATACATGCTCACTAGATTCCCTTATTTTCTATAAGTCACATACATTTAAAAGAGGATGATCATTTGGCTACTTACTGAAGTACCTACTATGTGCAAAGCACTCATGCATCAATTATTTCATGCCATGGATTCTGTTATGAAAACAATCTTGTGAAGAATATTCTAGAACACCAATTTAAGTTGAGCTAGTACGTCACTCAGCTACTACAAAAGTGGAATAAAATCCAAGCTTCACTGATTTCAAATATCTTGCTCTTTTAACTACCGTGAACTTTCTTCTGTGGATAATTTTATATTTTTTTTCATAATCCAGAATTGTCAGAGATTGTCCTTTATACCAGTAAACTCTATATCTGTTATGCTACACTCGGAGTGGAGATGTAATATAGAGGGATTATATGTTGTGTCACGTATTGCATTATCAACTGGAGACTGACCAAAAAGAATAGTTAGCTATGAGCTTAAATGCCTTCTCTGATCACAGAGACCATCATTTGAGCTGGGCCTGTAAGAGTAGCTGTTTCTGTTGGGGATCTTTCAGGTTTTGTTGTCACAAGCCCTCAAATATCCTTCTTTTTATTATTATTAATTGACTTATAAAATTTGTGCATTTAGAAACATATTCTGTAAGCCAACCTTTAAATGTCCCCTTAGGCACCTAAGCATTTGACTTCTAACCAGAAGGCTGGCGGTTCAAATCTCCCAGCCACTCCTTGGAAGGAAGGTTGGGAAATCTTCTGCTGTAGTGATACTGCCTCGGAAACCCAAGGAGAGGTAGGTATGAGTCAGATACGACTCTATGGCAGTGTATTTTTTTTTTTTTTTTTAGGCAGTTTTATATAGACATTAGTGTAGTGTTTGCCGTTTTGCTGGTTCCTACATTATTTCTATTTGCATGAGTTTGGAAAATAAGACATTTTGAAAAAAAATAAAAATAATTCAGTAACAAGAAAGGGGTATGAACAAACTGATAAATGTGTACAACTATTTGAATAGTTGTTTGACAGCCTAAAATGGAAATTACAGCAAATTTTAAACCCTAAAATTTACTCAATAAGAGATAGAAAATAGAATGGTAAACACAGAAAAAAGTTAAATATATAAACATATATGATATTTAGTGGCTGCAACAATGGGCTCAACCATAGCAGGGATTGGGAGGATAGCACAAGACCAGGCAGTGTTTCATTCTGTTATACATAGGGCTGCTATAAGTTGAAGCTAGCTCTATGGCACTTAACAGCAACAACATAATATTTATTATATACTTAGTCGATTACAAAAATGATTTAAAAATATTAAACATATCATATGAGAATATATTAATTAAAATATTATTTTATATGGATTATAATTTTTTCAGAGAGCAGAAAATATTTGAAAGCATTCCAGTGTATATTATAAAAATACCTTAAAAATGACTTAAACTTCTAACAGTGATCCTTTCAGAATGTAAATAATAGAAAAATGCCACATTTAATTTATTTTCAATAAAATTCTAAAACTAGAATTAAAAATTCTAAAACTAGTAAGTTAGGTAAACAAGATTGTAGAATATAAGATCAACATACTAGTAACAATAACATGTCATCTATATACTAATATGAGCATGTATAAACAGAAATTAAATCACAATATTATGTACAACTGTCCAAAGAAAATGGAAATATTTAAATATTGAGTATAAACATGTATAAAATATAAACATGTGTATGGTATGTAAGGTTAAGAGTATAAAATATCTATGAAAGTAATCAAAGAAGTCCTAAATAAATAGAGAGACAATTTATGTTCATAAATGGGATATGTCAGTTCGACCCAAATTAATCAATCAGTTTAATGAAATTTCTATCAACATAAGAGCATGTTTTTTTGCAGACGAACTTACTCTAAAATTTATATGGAAAGACATATGTTGTTGAATAACTTTAATAATCTTGAAAAAGAAGACTAGCATGAAAGGAATCACTCTAGATAACATTAAAGTTTACTACATAGCGATAGTACTTAAGACTATGGCATTGACAGAGGGATAGACACATATCAATGGAAAAGAAGAGGGACTCTAGAAATAGACCCACCTAATATCATGGACTGATTTTTTTTTGAAAGAGTGCAAAAGCAATTAAAAGAAAGAAGAATTGCCTTTACAAAAAGTAGTGCTAGACAGAAGGACAAATATAGTATTAGTTTGTTGTTGTGGAGAGTCAAGGAAAGGTTTATATATGGAGGGAAACTTTCTTTGTTGGTTGCCAGGGGTGGGAGGGGAGAGGAGGGAACACTGTCAAAAAAAAAAAGAAAAATGCATTGACCCATTTTAAATACACCAAACTGTCACTTCAGTTTGGTGTATTTCACTGTACATAAATTATATTTCAGTAAAATACATTTTAAAAAAATTCAGGATATTACCATATTATCTTTTCCAACATATTTGTTTATTTTAAAAGAATTCTTAATTAACATTTGTTATAAAAATTACTAGTCACTTTCTTATCACCCATTTAGATGTAAAACCATGCATCTTAAACAATGTTCACCACTGTTACCTCTCTTCATCTTTTTTATTTTGACATCTCAGTTCAGATTTACTCATTGTTTGGGTAGAGTATTTATACTACTAATAATAATTTACAAAAAGGTGCTAGAGCAATTTGGATATCTATAAGCAAAACATAAATAAATAAGTAAACCTAAATCTCACTTCTTATACAAAGTTTCACTCATAATGAATCACAAAGTTAAGTGTAAAATACAAAGCTATAAACTTGTAGGAAAAAAAAATGCAGAAAAACATTCAGCCATATTAAATTTCTTAGATTTGACATCTAAAGAATGACTTATAGAAGGAAAAATTAATTTATTCAATTTCACCAAACTTTAAAATATTTGTTTAGAGGAAAAACTGTAAAGAGCATAAAATGACAAATTACAAACTACATATATAACAAAGGACTAATATCTAGAAAATATAAAGAAGTCTCAAATGTCAGTTTTAAAAAAATCCAGTTAAAAAGTAGGCAGGAGAAATGAACAGATATTTCACTGAAGGGGATACAGAGATGAAAAAAAAGCAAATGAAAACTACTGAACATTATTAACAATTATTTTTGCTATTGTTACTGTCAAGTCAACTCCAACACATGATGACCATATGTGTGAAGTTTAGATCTGTTCCATAAGCCTTTAAGGCTGTGACCTTTCAGAAGTATATTGCCAGATCTTACTTTTGAGGCACGTTAGGATGTGTTTGAACTGCCAACCTTGTAACTAATACTTCAGTGTTAATCATTTGTACCACTCAGGGATTCCATTAGCAATTAGATAAGTAAAAATTGTTCCACTAGTGCCCCTAAGTATAAATTAAAACCATAATAAAATATGGCTTCACACCTATCAGAATGGCTAAAATTAAAAACAAACAAACAAACAAAAAAGTCAACATGAAAATCAAAACCAAATGCTGAGAAGGATGAGGCAAAGCTGAATCATTTATACATTGTGCTTAGAGATATAAAATGTATAACTACTCTGGAAAACAGTTGGTCAGTTTCTTATAAAACTGAACATGCAATTATCACATAGTACAAGAATTCAACTACTACCTATTTATACCAGAGAAATGGAAATTTGTGTTCACACATATACTTACACAGATGTTTATAGAAGTATCATTTGTAATAGACAAAACTAGAAATATCCCAAATATTCTTCCACAGGTATATAGTAAAACATACTGTGGAATATCCCTATATCCTCAGGGAAAAAGAAAAAAAAAGAATGGATTGACTACTCAGAAACACAAAAACTTGGATGAATCTCCAGAAAATTATAGAGTGAAAAATAATTACATTTATATAAAATTCTGAATTGAAAAAAATTATACAAATAGAAGAGATTAGTGATCTTCAGGGTTTAACCACAAATAAGCAGGTGGGCAGGGGAGTGTGTAGGGTTACCAAAAAAACAAGGGAAATCATTTTGGTAGTGAAATTGTTCAGTATTTTGTGTTGGGTGGTGAAAACAAGAACCGACCTATGTGACCAAATTGTGTAGAACTAAGTTCACAAACACTAGAATAACAAATATGTAACAATGTTAATGACACACAGAAATCATTGAATTGGTGTGTGCTTTGCTGTATATATTCTCAACAATAACAACAAAATTAAATTTAAAAAATTATTCCAGAAAATCTAGGATATAAAGTTGTAATCAATGACAGCATCAAAATAAAAGGAGGAATGATCAATGTAATCATAGAATTTTCATATGATAGGAAAATTAAGACAACTTAAAGGTATAATGAACTATTTTAAATATAGGATATCAAATAAAAACCTCAT
Organism: Orycteropus afer afer; assembly: GCF_000298275.1. Classification (NCBI taxonomy): domain Eukaryota; kingdom Metazoa; phylum Chordata; class Mammalia; order Tubulidentata; family Orycteropodidae; genus Orycteropus; species Orycteropus afer. The sequence goes on along the minus strand of NW_006921750.1, from coordinate 2,637,320 downwards.
GGTAACCCCACACAAATAAAGTAGTAAATCTACTCACCAAATAAAGAACAGAAACAAAAGACTAAATAAACACAGAAATAACAATAATAAATGAAAGGGAAAGAAACCTCATATAGAAAAACAACTCAGCATAAGAAGTAAGTAACAAAGAAATCAATAACAGCCCCCTTGCACACACACAGAGAGACACACAAAAGACACAAGAAAATTATGGCAGTAGACAACAAAGGTCTAATACATTTACATATAAGATACAGCATTATCAATAACAAACATTAATCTATGGGTGGACACATAGGCAGAAAGTATCAAATGTGGCTAGGCCAAATGAAATATACACATGACCAGATAACATTTGTACAAATGTATTTGTATGGTAAGTGGGGGTAAAGTTATGATAACTTCTTAGCCACAACCAAACACCTTGAGGAAATATGTTGCTGGGCCCATGGGCATGGGACAATGGTACCGGGAGACATCAAGCTCAATGTTGTTGTTGTTGTTATGTGCCATCGAGTCAGCCCTGACTCATAGCGACCCCTCCTTGGGTTTCCGAGGCAGTATCACTACGGAAGTAGGATTGCCCAACCTTCCTTCCAAGGAGTGGCTGGTGGGTTTGAACCGCCAGCCTTCCGGTTAGCAGTCAAGTGCCTTAGCCACTATGCTACCAGAGCTCCCCAAGCTCAACAGGCATAACTTAGTACACAAAAAACATGGTTCTACATCCTGCTTTGGTGAGTAGAAACTGGGGTCTTAAAAGTTTATGAGTGACCATCTAGATTCAACAGTTGTTCTCTCCTCATCCTGAACAAATGAAAATGAAGAAAATCAAAGACATATGGAAAGAATTAGCCCTACGAACAATTGGACCATGTAAACCTCAGCTTAAAAAACCCAGAGACCAAAATAACTAGATGGTCCCTGGCTACTACGGTTAAACACTCAGAAAGGGATCAGAGTAGGAGATTCTGGATAGAGTGGGAGAAAAATGTGGGACAAAATTCAAAATCATAAAAAAGACCAGGCTCACTGAATTCATAGAGGTTAGCGAAACTCCAAAGAGTATGATGGCCCCTAGTCACACTTGAGGCCTGGAATTGAACTTATTCCTGTGGCTTCCAGCCAAACAATAGACAGGGCTACAAGATGAACAATTATACCAGGTGGGTATACACCTTAGAACAATCAACCATGGGAGGTCAGAAGGGCAGCATTTGCACAGGGAGACAGCTCAGAGGGCAGGGATGCATAGGAATGAAGAACACAGTGAAAAGTTAACCACAGGCAGGGAATGAACTGTTGCAGCAATGTCCTGAAACAAAATGTATATGAACTGTTGAATGGAAAATTAATTTGTTCAGTAAACTTTCACCCAAATCACAATAAAAATAAATAAATGAATTGTGGCAGTAAATTCTTCCCTATCAAAAATGACACTGAATGTCAATTGATTAAAAGTCAATCAAGAGAATGTAGCAGAATGACTAAAGGAATAACAAATATGTCCCTACAAGAAATATACCTTAGGCACATAGTCATAAAGAAGTTAATAATGAATGGGGGGGAAAAAAAACATACCAAGCAAATAGTAGCTGAAAGAGACCAGGAACAGAAATATTAAAATATAACAAAATAGATTTTAAGTCACAATCCATTATAAGGCAAAATACATTATATAATAATAAGAGACAATTCACAAAGAAAATGTAAAATTATGAATATTTATGTATCAAATACCAGCCTCAAAAAAAACACAAAAACACTGCCATCAAGTTGCCTCTGACTCCTAGTGACTCTATAGAACATAGTAGACCTGTTCCACAGAGTTCCGAAGGCTGTCGATCTTTATGGTAGCACACTGCCTCATTTTTTCCCACAGAACAGCTGTTGTGTTTGAACCACTGAAAATCTAATTAGAAGCCAAGACCTTTAACCACTGCACCAAGAAGGTTGTTGTACATAGGGTCACTATGAGTTGGACCCAACTTGATTGCATTTAACAACAGTATATGTAAGTGTGTGCATGATTATATATGCATATACACATACATATAATAAAGCACATAGGAAGCACAGTTAAGGATACTTCTTAGATGTAACAAATTACAATGCAAATTTAGGTTCTGGGTGTGAAGGTTTAGTCTCATGACACAAGTGTGTCAATTATCATAATATAATTAATAAAGTTTACATTCTACATCCCAGTTTGGTGAGTAGTGTCAGGAGTCTTAAATGTTTGTAAACTGCCATCTAAGATACAAATATTGATCTCTCCCAAGGCATTGAATTTTTTCTTCCTAGTTCAATATAGGGGCTCTGGTAGCATAGTGCCTAAAGCACTCGACAGCTGACCAGAAGGATGGCAGTTCAAACCCAACAGCCACTCTTTGGAAGGAAGATGGGGGCAATCTACTTTTGTAGTGATACTGCCTCGGAAACCCAAGGAGGGGTTGCTATGAGTTGGGTCCGACTTGATGGCACATATCAACAACAACAGCAGTTCAATTATGGCTGATGAAGCAACAATGGAATGGACCTGAGTATTTAAAATATAGGGGAAATGGAATGGTAACTGGAACAGGAAAAATTATGGGTTGAAGCCCTACTAGAAACTTAATCTCCCTCTTAAAAAAAACAAGAGCAATGTGTGCATTTCATAGCAACTGTGATAGTTAAGCTTGTGTGTCAACTTGTGACCTGGATGATTGGCTGGGCAGCTGGATGTGGTTATTCCCCATGGTAAGACTGACAATCAACTTCATGTTGGAATCTACTGGAACAGCTAAGTAGCCACTTTAGGAATGTGGCCTGCTTCCAGTACATAAGAAGCAGCCTTGAGAAAGGTCTCTAGCTTGTTTTGGAACACTTGAACAAGGCACGTAGCCAAGTTGTTGTTCAGCAGCCTGTCATTCTCTGCCAATCTTGGGATTTGAATTAATAACCTGCCATGTTGGCTGGTAATATTGGGACTGTGCCTTTTCACTTGTCAACCTTGCGTTTGTCAACTTCAGCAGCCAGAAGCTGCCTGAGTGAAGAAAAGCCACCAGCGTCAGTGGGCCGGGATGAGAAGGCAGAACTAGAGCCCAAGGTTGAGGGGCTTTCATCCAGCCTCTAGAGCCTGGCACTTTTAATTCAGACTTCATGCCTCCAAAACTGTAAGAGAATAAACTCCTGTTTCTGTTCTGAGCTGCATGAAGTAACCAAAACAGGAACCAAACCTCTTGATCATCTGGGTCAAAAACAATAATGTCCGGCTCAAAGACGGTACCTAACCATGGCACTTCGAATGTGTGTCACTCTCCACAGTCCTGGCAATAATGCAATATCACACATCAGGATCCTGAAAGGGCTCACTGCATCTCTTCCTAGTCTCTCATTCCAGGGCTTCAAGTCATAATTTTTCCTGTATTGGTTGTGGTTCCAGATGATTACAATTTTCAAAATTCAGTTCTGTTCCAATTTTGCTTTGTCAGCCATGACTGAACTGGTATAAAGTCCTGGTTTCCACTCATCTGGAACAGAAGAGAAAGAAGTAAATCAAAAATTCAGAGAAGAAAGTAGTCTACAGGACTTATTTTACATGAACCATGGTCCCATCTATCTTGAGACTAGAAGAACTTGATGGTGCCAGCTACTACTATCAACTATTCTGATCAGGAAAACAATATATGGATCCTGATAGAATAGGAAAAAATTGGGGAACAAAACTCAAATTCTTAAGAAGTCCAGATTCAGTGGACTGAGATTATAGGACTTCTTGAAGTTGTGACCCTGAGATATTCTTTAAACATTGAACTGAAACTATCCCCCAAAGTAATATTTTAAGATCGGCTCATAAAATAAAGGACCTATGAATACCATTCTTTTTAAAAAAAAAAAAAAAAAAATCATCTATTTGAGAGTATATGATCCATAATTACTCTAAAGCAAAAATGAGATAGTAAAAGGGCAGGAAACCTAGATTACTGGAAATGGAACAATCAGAATAGAAATACTGAGAATGTTGGCACATTGTGAAAAAAATAACCAATATCACTGAACATTTCATCTAGAACCTAATTTGCTGTGTAAGATTTCACCGAAAACAAAATAAAACATTATTAAAAACAAAACAAACAAACCAAAATACCTGTGGAGTGTTTTTACTCTGACATGCATAGAGTCCCTATGAGTCAGAACTGACTTTATAGCAACTGTTGTTTTAAGAGAAATAATAATTTCCTCATTTCCTGGCATCGTTTTCTTTATCCAAGAAAGCCAGCTACTAGTCCACAATGAAGATTTTTTTTTTTTTCCTATCCCAATTTCCCTTTTCTCTCTGCCCTAGCCTTACTACAATGGACAGTTTCTGACTCTTGTCCTTTCCAAACTTTATTTTCCTCTTCATTCACAAAGATAATGATTGTGTTTATTAATCATGTTTACCTATCAGCTCTTGCTTGTGTTATTCATCAATGGCAACAGCTAGTGATAGGCAGAATTATTTTAAATTAGTAAGAAATTAAAACCAAAGTAAGTATGTGTAAAGCTGTCATATAAAAGAAATTAGCTCAATCAATTTAAGCCAAGTTGTATTTCAATGTTTTAAAACAGCGTCTCACTGTTTGGTGCTGACTTGCTCTAATTTTCTACTGGTCCCCCTCTATGTGAGTGTTTATGTTCTTTTCACTAGTTAAATATCTTCAATTCAGAGGTGTTACTTATATTATAATATGAAAATGATTAAGAATGCATTTCCAGAAGAAATCGATCAAAGCGGTTAATTGCAAACCAAAATCAGTATTTTGCCCCTGTGCTTTAGGAGAGGAAAACAGGTGGCATGTGGTTTTTTGCCAGAACACTACTATATAAATAATCATGCTCTTTGAAAATATACCTGCAAGTAAGATATTTCAAGATAATTTCAGTGTTTATAATTGTCTCCTCTTGAAGAAGACTGAAAATATTTTACATTTGCCTACTGATGTTTAACCCCTTCTATAGTCAGTGCAAATGATCTCTTGTGCAAATGAGCTCAGTGTGTGAGACACTTGGCTGCTAACCAGAAGGTCAGCAGTTTGAACCCACCAACTGTTCCATGGGAGGAAGATGCAATCTACTTGCATAAAGATTTACAGCCTTGGAAACCCAATGAGGCTTGCTATGAGTAGGAATCTACTTGATGGCTGTGGGTTTGGTTTTGGAGTACAGTTTATCCAAGCAGCTCTGATGGCAATGTGGTTAAAGCATTAGGCTGCCAACCAAGAAGTCAGGGATTTGAACCTCCCCAGCCACTCCATATGAGAAAGATGAGTCAGTCTGCTTCCATAAAGATTTACAGCCTTAAAAACCCAATGGGGTAATTCTATTCATTCCTATAGTGTTGCTATGAGTAAGAATTAACTACATAGGGGTGGGTTGTATTATGTTTATGATTAGTCCAACTGACCTTTTAGAATGCTTAGAAATACCATTTCCAAAACCCAAAAAAAAAAAAAAAAACCTCACTGCCATAGAGTTGGATCTGACTCATAGCGACCCCTCCTTGGGTTTCCAAGGCAGTGTCACTAAGGAAGTAGTTTGCCCCGCCTGAAGGGTGTAATATGAATCAAACAAGACTACAGTCAGGAAAGCTGGATTTTAATAATGATTGTTGCATCTTACCAGAGGAGTGAACACTTGCAAACTGCTTTTGCAAATCAGATAATATTTTATGATATTAAGTATTTATACACCAACTCCTCACATACCAACATGATTGGGTTCCAAAGATGAGGTTGTTACACAAACATTGGCATTATACAAAAATGGAGGATTACCACATCAGATCACAATATGGAGGATGACTACATTGTTACATGACTGCCAAACCACTGAGAGTCATGGCCCAGACAAGTTGACAGTTGACACATAAGCTTAACCATCACAGCCAGCATTACTCTCTGCTACCACCTGGTGTTTATTACTGCCAGAACACCAAAAAAAAAAAAAAAAAGTCACTGCTGTAGAGTTGATTTGACTCATAGTGACCTTTCCTTGGGGGTTTCCGAGGAAGTATCTCTACGGAAGCAGATTGCCCAATCTTCCTTCTGAGGAGTGGCTGGTGGGTAGTAGGTCATTAATTCACAAAATAGTTGGGGGGGAAAAATATATGAGCTCTGGTAGCATAGTGGCTAAGACACTCGCCTGCTAACCAGACGGCTGGCGGTTCAAACCCACCAGCCACTCCTCGGAAGGAA
>NW_006921750.1:2628453-2630981 GCF_000298275.1 Orycteropus afer afer | reverse complement strand
TATATATATATATATATATACTGCCATCAAGTCACCCTCGACTCATAGTGACCCCTCCTTGGGTTTCTGAGGCAGTATCTCTACAGAAGTAGATTGCTCAGTCTTCCTTCCAAGTAGTGGCTGCTGGGTTTGAACCACCAGCCTTCTGGTTACCAGTCAAGTGCCTTAGGCACTACAGCACGAATGATCCTGTATATACACTATTCTTGTAAATGCAAAATATCAGATGAGATAGTCAATAAGTGAGAAGGTGTATATATATATATTTTTTTTTTTCTTTTTCACTTTTTCTTTTATCTTTTGCCTTCTCTTCATGCAAGAAGTTAGGAGAATGTATTCTCCCAAAGAATTGAGACTGAGCAAAAAGCTGTTTTGTGTTGGTAGAGTTGAAAGTGGAGTCTATAAGACTCCTTTCTGCTCCTAGACAGTCCACACTCAACCTCTCCCTATAAACTCTTTACCATCATTTCAAACTATCTAAGAGTCTAGAGCCAAGAACAATTCAAACACAGCATCAGTATCCCCTGAGAGATTCTTGGGAGGAATCCTATTATGTCCCCTATCACTAATACTTTCAGCCTCTGCAAGACATCTTTTCCTTCAAGTTACCTTTAACTTTTGCATCTTTGACCATGTGGCTCTAATATGACTTATTTTGTATCTATTCCATAGTCACTCAGACCACACACAGTGCTCACTGGAAGTCAGTCTAGCAAATGTTTCCCATACTCTCTAAATCTTTACTGAAATTTTCTGTATCTTTTTGTTGCCTTAGAAACCTGGGTGGGTGTTCACTGAAGATATTATTCTCTCTGCAGTCCTCTTAATATGTTTCTGTTTCTTCCCAGACACTATTTCACACCTGCATTCCTTTCTCACTATTACCACTGCCTCCTTTTGTCTATGGTTATCTTAATTCTACCTATGTAATTCATATAACTGAATGGACTCTGGACTCTCTGTTCTTACATCTTCTCACTTCTCATGTTCTAGTCCTCTACACCAATTCAGTCCTGTTGTTAAAACCCTAGAACTCATCATTGCTGATTATCATGTCACTTCCAGTTTCAAATGTCTAAGTCTTCCACCATGCTCCCTTACTTTTATACACTCACTCCAACACAAGCAACTCTTTCACTAACCATGACTTCCACTAACCCTTGTTAGTTGCCATTGAGTTGATTCATGGGCTGTATTATGGATTTACTAATACCTCTTTCTTAACAAAGTTTGGTTGGACCATAATCACTTCATGTGTTCAGGCTTCACTCTTCTGTCATTCCCATTTACTAAAAGTGCCATAGAATTAACTCTGATTCATGGAGACCTCATACATGTCACAGTAGATCTGTGTTCCATAGGATTTTCAGTGGCTGATATTTCAAAAGTAGATTGCCAGGTATTTATGCTGAGGCATTTCCGGGTGGACTTGAATTAACACCCTTTCAGTTAGAAGCCCAGTATATGAATCATGTTGTTATCATTAGGTGCCATCGAGTCATTTCCGACTCAGTGACCCCATGCACAGTAGAATGAAACACTGCTCGATCCTGCACAGCTCCACAGTCCCTGCTATACTTGAGCCCACCATCGCAGCCACTGTGTCAGTCTATCTCATAGAAGGCCTCCCCTTCTTTCGTCGACCCTCCACTCTACCAAGCATGACATCCTTCTCCAGGGAATGGTCCTTTCTGACAACATGACCGGAATAGGAGAGAGGAAGTCTGGCCATTCTCACTTCCAATGAGGATTTCGGGTGCATTTCCTCCAGGACAGATCTATTAGTTCTTTTAGTTAAATCTATTAGTACTTTCAGTATTCTTTGCCAGCACCACAACTCAAAAGCATCAACTCTTTTTCGGTCTTCCTTATTCATTGTCCAGCTCTCACATGCATAGGAGGTGATTGGAAATATCATGGCTTGTGTCAGGTGCACCTTAGTCCCCAAGGAGACATCCTTGCTCCTCAGCACTTGAAACAGTTCCTTTGGGGTTGACTTTCCCAATGCTATATGTCGTCTAATGTCCTGACTGATGCTTCCACTGGAATCCATTGTAGAACCAAGCAACGTAGATTCTTTGACAACCTCAATCTTGTCTCCATTTATTGTGATGCTGCTCATTGGTCCAGTTGTGAGGATTTATGTTTTCTTTATATTGAGATGTAATACATACTGCAGATTGTATTTGTCAACCTTCATCAGTAAGTGCCTCAAGTCATACTCACTTTCAGCAGGCAAAGTTGTATCGTCTGTGAATCTTAGGTTGTTAGTGATTCTTCGTCCAGTCAGGATGCAATGTTTTTCTTCATATAGTCCAGCTTCTTGGAGTATTTGCTCAGCATATAGATTTAATAAGTGTGGAGAAAGGATACAACCCTGACACACTCCCTTCTTGATTTTAAACCATGTAGTGTCCCTTCTGTTTGAACGACAGTCTCCTGGTCAAGGTACAGGTTCCTCATGAGTACAATCAAGTGTTCGGGAATTCCCATTCTTCTCAATGTTATCCATAATTTGTCATGATCCA
>NW_006921750.1:2625718-2627748 GCF_000298275.1 Orycteropus afer afer | reverse complement strand
CTCTTATCTTGTAATTTCTTCCATTGGCTTTAGCTTCTCTCCACTCTAGGGAAAGTTTCAGAGTCTCTTCTGTCATCCATTTTGGTCTTCTCTTCCTTTCTCATCTTTTTAGTGATCTCTTGCTTTCTTCATGGATAATGTTCTTAATATCCTCCCACAATTCTGGTTTTCCATCCTTGGTGTTCAATGCATCAAATCTATTCTTTAGATGGTCTCTCAATTGAGGATGGACATATTCAAGATCATATTTTGGCTCTCTTGGACTATTTTAATTGACTTCAACTTCAAGTTGAATGTGCATATGAGCAGTTGATGGTCTGTTCCACAATCAGTTCCTGGCCTGGTTTTAGCTGAACATATTGAACTTTTCCACTGCCTCTTGCCACAGATGTAGTCAATCTGATTCCTGTGTGTTCCATCTGGTGAAGTCCACGTGTAGAGCCACCATTTGTGTTGTTGAAAAAAGGTGTTTGCAATGAACAAGTTTTTGGTCTTGCAAAATTCTATCATGCAAGTTCCAGCATTATTTCTGTCACCAAGGACAAATTTTCCAGCTACCGGTGATTCTTCTTTGTTTCCAACTTCTGAAATCCAGTCACCAGTGATAATTAACACATCCTGATTCCATGTTTGGTCAATTTCAGACTGCAGAAGTTGGTAAAAATCTTCAATTTCCTCATCTTTGGCTTTGGTTGTTGGGACATAAATTTGAATAATAGTTGTCTTAGTGGGTCTTCCTTGTAGGTATATGGATATTATCCTATCACTGACAGCATTTTACTTCAGGGCAGATCTTGAAACATCCCTTGTGTTGATGAATGCCACACCATTCCTCTTCAAACTGTCATTGCCAGCATAGTAGATCACATGGTTGTCTGTTTCAAAATGGCCAAAACCAGTCCATTTCAGCTCACTAATGCCAAAGATATCAATCTTTTTGAAGATATGAATTATATGCAACTCTATAAGGAGCTCTGGTGGTGGTATATTGGATAAGGCATACCAGAAGGTCAGTGGTTCAAACCCACCACCTTCTCCATGGAAGGAAGACATAGCAATCTGCTCCTATAAGATTTACAGCTTTGGAAACCCAATGAGAATTGCTATTAGTCAAAATCTACTTGATGGCAGTGAGTTTGGTTTTGTTTAGTTTAAGCACACCATTGCCATTCCTATACTGCTCTATTTCCTGGCAGAACCACAACCTAGTTAAATTCATTTTTGTCTACCCCTATCTGAGTGTAGCTGGAAGAAAACACACAGTTGTGCTTATCAATCACCTAAAATTTATAACTTCAACCTTCAAATGTACCTGTGGATGCTCAGGTTCAACTGTTAAATGGCAATAAATGTCTATAGGATAGGGATAGGGACTTTGGAAGGGGAAGGGGATGCATATTTAAATAGCATAATTCCACAAGACCTCACTGAGTGGGTGGCCTACCAACAAAGCTCTAAAGAAGAGTGAGCCACATGGATACCTGGATGAAGGGCAAAGAACAGGGAAGAACCACTGCAAGATCAAGTCAGGGTGAATCTGGTAAATTCAAGGCACCACAAGAAGACTGGAGAGGCTGGAGTTGAGTGAGAGGAATTGGTCAGAAATAAGGTCAGTGAAGTTATGTAGCTAGTTTCTCAAAAGATGTGTAAATAATAGTAAGGGTTTGGGATTTAATCCAAGTAAGAAGGGAACCCATCAGGGAGTTTAAGACATAAAAGTGACAAGATCAGAGTTATATTTACAGTGATCTTGCAGGTTGCTGTATTAGGACAAGAGGAAATAGGGTGATAACTTCTGAGATTATTATAATTTTTAAAAAATAATTATTGCAATAATTGGACCAGTATAAGAGAAGTTGGCCAACACTTCCACCCCATAGTGAATATAACCCTATCTTGTTGTGGTGGTTATGTTTGTGTGTCAACTTGGTTGGGCCTGGTTGAATGGCTGGGAAGCTGGTTGTAGTTACCAACTTTGAAAACTCCATGTTCCTAAACCAATGGACAGCCTCTTGGCAGCACTTAAATTA
>NW_006921750.1:2593797-2625618 GCF_000298275.1 Orycteropus afer afer | reverse complement strand
AACAAGCTTTTTAATAAAATATAGGAATCTACTGACCTACCCCAATGATAACTTGTAATTATTTTAGCCATTTCTTTTACTATTACTTTTACTATTCGCCTCTTTATTCCTAAATAACATACTCATGTTGTTTCCTGATTATTTATCACACAAACACACACACACACAAAACACACACAAAAACACACACAAGCACATTCCCTACTTCCACTACTTCCCAATATAATAATAATTTTTAGTAGATTACTATTCAATAACACAACTCTAGGGTTTAAAATATGATCACACTCAGTCACTTTGTATTTCTTTTCTTATATAACTTTTTGTTTTCTCTGGAGTCTGTCATATTGTGTCAATTTTTGACTTGTTTGATTACTTTTCTATGCACCTATTCATTCCCACCCCGTTTCTCAGTTTTAATACTCTGGTAATTTGTGTGTTTCTGTGAAGCTGGAATCTATGCCACCAGTATTTCAAATAACACCAGAGTCACCCATGCTGGACAGGTTCCAGCAGAGTTTCCAGATTAAGACAGACTGAGAAGAAAGACCTCAAGATCTACTTCCAAAAATTAACCAGTGAACACTTTATTGATCACAACAGAACATTGTCCTACTCACTTGTTTTGGACACATCATCAAAGGGGATCAATTGTTAGAGGAAGACAATGTTTTTGGTAAAGTAGAGGGCCAGTAAGGATGCGAGAGACTGTCTTAGTGCTGCTATAACAGAAATACCTCAAATTGTAGCTTTAACAAACCTAAGTTTATTTTCTCACAGTTTAGGAGTTCAGAAGTCTGAATTCAGGATGCCAGTTCTAGGGAAAGTCTTTCTCTAGAGGAAAGGTTTTTTTGTCTCTTAGAGCTTCTGCTCCTCGGTGATCTTCATGTGGCTTGGTATCTCTTTTTCCCCATCTGTTTTTATTATGGTTTGCTTAGTCTCTTTTTTTTATCTCACAAGATATTGACTCAAAATACACCCTACACTAATCCTGCATCATTAACATAATAAAGTTAATTCATTTCCAATGGGATTATAACTGAAAGCATAGAGGCTAGGGTTTACAACACATATTCTTACAGAACATAATTCAATCCATAACAGAGACTCTCAGTGGTGGCATAATAGCAGCAAAGATGAGCTTGAACATACTGGTGAGTATGAGGATGATGAAGGACTGAATAATATTTTCTTCTGTTTTTCATAGAGTCACCTGCATTAGAGCCAATTCAATGGCAACTATCGATTTATTATTAATGCATCCCTAAATGTTCTGTGAGATTAACAAATATCATCTCAAAATGATTAGAACACATTGGGAATTTTGTAATTTCCAATATATTATTTTCCTGGACATTTTCCTCCCAGAATCCTCTTTGCTCCTACCTGCACAAGGTGTATTAGAATACAATATCATCTCTCACCTCCACCATCTTCCTTGGTGTTCATATCTCTCTGATATATTCATCCTCTGTGTTTTTCTATTGCCTTATTTTTATTGGTTTAGTCTCTTCTTTCGGTGGAATATATTTATCAGAAGTTTCCAGAAATAGGATTCCTTGGATATGATTTTTAAGGTTTAAATGTTTATGGATTTGTATTAAGACAACTTAGCTGAATTAGAAATAATTTCCCAGAATTCTTTCTCATCATAATTTGGCTAAATTTGACACACCCCTCAACACACATACACACACACACACACACACACACACACCTATCTGTGACATTTGGAAGCAGTCATGAAGCAGCAGCCATTACACTCTAGGTCAGTGTAGGACATCAAGTACCATTACTGTCCACTCACCTCATCACTGATTTCTTGGCTTACCTGGTTCATGCAGAGAAGCAGTTGGGCCTGAAGGTCCTCCAGCTTTTACCTGGGTTCTATCTGCAACCTCTTAGAGTAGAGGGTCAGAGACATGTGAAGCTCTGAGTACTTGACACCAACATTTGCAGGTCACCTGCATGGAAACTGGAGGCAGTGAGAGAGAACAGAGGGTCCCCATTTACTTTTTAGGGTTCCAGTTTCACCTTATTTTCCACTGCTTCATGTCCATCTTTTCTTCCTAACTAATTTTCTCTGCTAATTTCAGCCCACCATCAGAAGTAAGAACTGTAAAAAAAAAAAAAAAAAATTACCAGCTCCCACAACTCTGTAGGACAAAATCTCTTTAAGCCATTTCCTTATTTCATTTCACTTAAGTGGTTCACTCCCTTGATCAAATCTTGAGTGATACATCAACTTCTGACTTGTCAACTTGAGGATATAAGGAATTCTATCTTAAAAATTATTTGATCTAATTTTTCTGAAATCTGTTCCACTAAATTGAATATTGAGTGACATCTATAGAACCGTAGTGTTCTGACTCCTGATTTCCTATTTTTATAAAATTAAAAATATCATAAATTATTTTGATTGTTTGATGTGTGTATTTTTATTTACATATGATTTTACCCTTGTGAAGTGCCTTCTCAATCTAGAAACTAAGTTCTTTCAATCCATCCCCTGTTTTCTGCACCATCCACCCTTATTCTCATAAGTGCCTGATGGCTATAATTCCTAAACTGTTTGGAAATCTGTGGTACAAAATAGTCTGCTTCTGGGCTTTTTCACTGCTTTGGTGGATTGTAATGCCTAAGGCATTTGACTGCTATCCAGAGGGCTGGTGGTTCAAAGCCACCAGCCACTCTACAGAAGAAAGACTGGCCAATCTACTTCGGTAGTGATACTGCCTCCGAAACCCAAGGAGGGGTCGTTATGGGTTGAATCCAACTTGACGGCAGTGAGTTTGGATTTGGTTTGTTGGTATGTCTATCTGTGTCTGACATGTTAAATTATCTCTCATATTTCTCCTTTACAGCTCCTAAAAATTCTGTTCATTTTGCTTCCGTTGTCATTGTTTTGTCCTTGTAACTTTGTCTTTCATGATGCCTTTCCTCTGATTAAGGGAGAGTTTCTGAAAGGAGAAGCAATGAATGTAAATAGACAATCTCTCTCCCATTCTAATTCCGAAGTGAACTGTCTTTCCAGAACTGCTTTCATCTCTGGGCTTCTAAGACATAACTCTGGAGCTTATTTCCTTCTACCACCTTTTTCCAGTCTTTTTGTGTGATGCCTCCCCCCACCCCCTTATATTCTTTCTCTCTCAACTCATTCTGTAGGGACCTCATCCTATCTGGAGAAATTAAATCCCAACCATATAGCAATCCCAAGAACCATTTGCCGGTTTGTTGTACTGTGGTGGCTTGCATGTTGGTAGGATGCTAGAAATTATGTCACCTGTATTTCAAAATTAGATTAGGTAGAAAGATCTGGCAATCTACTTATGAAAATCAGTCAACAATAATCCTATGGATGGATCACAAAAGAACATGTCTTGCTTGCTTGCTTCAGAACAGTCACTGAAGGGAACAATAACTGGAGGGTGACATCATGTTTGGTGAAGCAGAGGGCCAGTGAGAGCAAGGAAGACCCTCAGTGAAATAGATTGGTACAACAGCGTCAATGATGTACTAGGACATGCCAGAGATTCATGAGAACAATGCAGGATCTGCCAACATTGTGTTCTGTCTCGTGAGGTTGCTGTGAGTTGGAGGCAACTCAACAGCAGCTATCTGTCTACATCACAAAACAATGACCTCTCCAATAGTGACCTTGCCAATGAGCCTCACTCATATATTCCAAATCCCCATTTGGATTTTTCAAAAAACTTCTCAGTCATAATTTTTAAATTATTTATCATTTGTTTCTTTCTCTACCTGAATCTGATCCTCCAACAACAGCCCTCACTTTGTTAATTGCACCCAGTTTTTTAAGCCAAAAATCCTGGGCATCCATCTGACTCCATATTTCCCAGATTATTCATATGAGGTTAGATAGAAAAATCCTACTAGCTCTAACTTCAAGGTATGTGCTAAATATAAATGATAAACCTGAACACTTTCACTTTTTTTTTTTTTTTTTTAATGGTTTCCACCTGAACCTTCAGAACCCGATGCCTGGATAACTCCAAAAGCATCTGAACAGGTCTGACTGGTCCACTGCTGCTCACTTAGGGTCTATTCAGAGTGCAAGCCGTTTTATCTCAGCTACTGTGGTGTGGTGAATTGCTTAGTGTGGCTTTTCTACCCATAAGTGTTTGTAAACTCAGTGGTGGAATGAACAACTGAGGAGCTCCCAATTGTAAATGTTATCCACCTGGGTATTTCTGTTGGGCGTGGCACAACACAATGTTTCTGGGAGGCTCACTCTCTCTCCCGGGGATTAGAATTCTGATGTTATGATTGGTTGGTTTGGCCACTCTACAGGGCTTAAGGAGGCCTCCTAGAGGCAGAACTCTCTCTCTGACTGCTGGTTGAGGAAGGACACACCCCTTAGAGACACACACTACTGGGAAAGACACAAGAGACATGCATTGCTGGGAGAGACAACGAGGGACATGCACTGCTGGGAGAGAGACTGTGAGAGACAGCGGTCTGGATGAGAGATTGAGCATTTTTCCTGAACTTGAATTGTAGTCTGGTGCTTCCCAAATAAACCTCATAATCTGTGAGTTGTGTGTGACCACTGCAATGAATTATCGAACCAAGGAAAGAGGTAGTGGGTGCTTTTCGAGGAAGGGCTGGAGGGAGGCAGCATATCTGGCCTTGCAGTAATTGGCCTTGAGCTATTGATGGTGCTTTTGTCTTCCTCTTGTGCAGTTAGAGGAGGTCTGGAGATGTGGCCTCCTTGCCTTTTTTGCAGCTACTACCTGAAAGATTGTTTTTTCGAACCCACACAAAGCCACTACAGAACAAAAGCCTGGTGATCTGCTTCCATAAAGATTACAGCCAAGAAATCTCTAAGAAGTAATTCTACTCTGTAATACATGGGGTTGCCATGAATAAAAATCAACTTGACCTCAAGAGTTTGTTCTTGATTCAAAATGGAGTCTCGTCAGTAATCACCACCCTGTTTCACCTTAGCATCTTAGTGCTTGAAAAACTAGGTTCTGCAGTTTGAATTAGGGATTTTGGTGCTCTGAACAGCTCACTGAATCAGACTGCACCAAACAAAGAAGAGTTGAATTAGAGGAAAGGCACAGGCATTTTTTTTTTTTTTTAATTGTGATTTGGGTGAAAATTTACGAGCAAATTGACTTTCCATACAGCAGTTCACATACTCTCTGTCTCATGACATTGACCACAGTTTACCACAATAAAACATCTCCCCTCATACTTCCTCCCAATACTTACCTCTTCCCTGGGTCCATCCCTCCATGCACTCCTGTCCCCTGAGCTGTCTCCCTGTGCATAAACAGCCCTTCTTTCTCCTTTGAGTGTTCTCTCCAAAGAGTGTATCTACTACCTAAGGTAAATGTTCAACTCATATGCCTGTCTATTGTTTGGCTGGAAGCCACAGGTGTGGGTTCAATTCCAGACCTGAAGGGCAGCTAGGGACCATAGTCTCAGTGGTTCCACCAGGCTCTATCAGACCAGCAAACCCGATCACCTTTTTTTTTTTCTCCAAATGATTTTGAGTTTTGTTCCACTTTGTTCTCCCTCTCTATCCAGGATCTTCTACATAGATCCCCTTCCAAGTGGTTGACAGTAGTAGCCGGGCACCATCTAGTTCTTCTGGTTTCATCATCGTATAGGCTGCAGATTGGATAGTGTACCAGTTGCTAGGACTAATTGTTTCCACAATTTTTTTTTTTTTTTATTCTTCTTTGCGCTGTATGAGGAGAGACACATTGTTGCATCTAGATGGCAGCTTGCAAGCTTTCAAGATTTCAGTCACTACTCGCTGAAGTAGGAGGTGGAACAATGTTTTGTGTAATATATTTCACCAATTGAGATTGATGTCCACTGTGACTATGGTCCCGAGCCCACAGGTTCAACTACTCGGTCCCTCTTGGTACCTGGCTGTGACCAAGCAGTGACTATAACCTTTCCTATTGTCAGCTCTACTATACAACTGGGAATTCAGATCATACACATAAACTTATAGGACCATTGACTGCCAACCCTATACATGTTCTTGGGTACACTCCCTGCTTCATAGACATACCTAATAGTTCAGCCTTTCCACCCATCTATCCACCCGTATACTCATGATTGCCTTCACTGACAATGATGTACTATATGTGCAAAAGGGTTCATCTTTGTTGTTTGTACCTCCCACGTACCTCTCTATGTCTTTCTCTTCCTCAATGCCACTATATTGATCACTCATATTTGGTACCTTGCCCTTCTCTTCACCCAAATCAATACTTATCTCTATCTATATAACAGTTTTCCACCCCCTCACCTCCCAACCCTAGTAACCAGCAAAGAAAACGTCCTTTCATAGATAAACGTTTCCTTGAATTTTACTATAATTGGCTAATACAATACTTATCCTTTAGTGATTGACTTATTTCACTCAGCATAATGTCCTCCAAGTTCATCCACATTATGCAGTGTTTTGCAGATTCTACATTATTCATTAGGGTTGCATACTATTCCATTGTGTGTATGTACCATAGTTTGCTTATCCATTCCTCAGTTGATGGACACCTAGGTGGTTTCCATCTTTTGGCTATTGTAAACAGTGCTGCAATGAACATGAGTGTGCATATGTCTGTTCTTGTCATGGCTCTCACTTCTTTAGGATATGTACGTAGAAGGAATTGCTGAGTAAAGTGATATTTCTAGTTCCAACTTTTGAAGGAATTGCCATGCTGCTTTCCACAATGGTTGTGCCATTTTACAGTCCCACCAGCAAATTTTTGAGAGTCCCAATCTCTCCACATCCTCGCCAGTATTTGCTATTTTCTGTCTCGATGAACTTTGCTACTAGTGCTGGAACAAGATGATATCTCATTACTGTTTTGATTTGTATCTCTCTAATAGCTAATGATTGTGAGCATTTCTTCATATGTTTGTTGGCCGCTTGAATATTGTCCTTAGTGAAGCATCTATTCATGTCTTCTGCCCATTTTTTAATTGAATTTTTTGTCATTTTGTTATTGAGGTGTTGGAGTTTTCTATAAATTCTAGAGATAAATCTCTTGTCAGATATGTCATTACCAAATACTTCTTCCCAATCTGTAGGTTCTCTTTTGACTCTTTTGGAGAAGTCTTTAGAAGCACATAAAAATTTATTTTTTAGAAGTCTCAATCTGGTTTCTCTTCTGCTGTTTGTGCATTTTGAATTATGCATGATAGTCTATTTATGTCATATATTAGGGCCCTTAAATTTGCCCCTAGTTTTTCCTTGAGGAACTGTATAGTTTTAGGTTTCACATTTAAGTCTTTGATCCATCTGGAGTTCGTTTTTGTGTATGGTGTGAGGTACAGGTCTTGTTTCATTTTTCTGCAAATGGATCTCCAGTTTTGCCAGCACCATTTATTAAACAAACATTCTCTTCCCCATTTAATGGATTTTGACCTTTTGTCAAATATCAGATGACGATAGGTCAATGGATCTATTTCTGGGTTCTCAATTTTATTCCATTGGTCTATGCATTTGTCATTAAACCAAAACCAGGTAGTTTTGACTACTGTGGCTGTATAGTAGATTTTGATATCCAACAGTGTGAGATCTCCTACTTTGTTCTTCTTCTTCAATAGTGCTTTGCTTATCTGAGGTCTCTTTCCTTTCCATATAAAGTTAGTGATTGGATTTTCCATATCCCTAAAGAATGTTGATGGGATCTGGATAGGGATTGCATTGAATGCATAGATTACTTTGGGTAGAACTGACATTTTCACAATGTTGAATCCTATCCACAAGCATGGGATGTTCTTCCATTTATGTAGTTCTTTTATGGTTTCTTGAATTAGTTTTTTATAGTTTTCTTTGTACACATCTTTTGTGTCCCTGGTAAGATTTATTCCCAAGTATTTTATTTTTTTGGCAGCTATTATAAATGGTATTTATTTTCTTATTTCTTTTTCAACAATCTCTTTGCTGGTGTAGGGGAATCCAATTGATTTTTGGATGTTGATCTAATATCCTGCCTTGATGCTAAATCTCTCAATTAGTTCCAGTAGATTTTTGACTGAGTCTCTTGGGTTTTCTAAGTATAGGATCATATTATCAGCAAATCAGGATAGTTTGACTTCTTCCTTACCAATTTGGATGGCTTTGATTTCCCTTTCTTGCCTTATGGCCCTGGCTAGGACTTCTAATATTATGTTGAATAGAAGTGGTAGAGGGCATCCTTGCCTGGTTTCTGTTCTCAAGAGGAATGGTTTCAGTCTCTCTCCATTGAGAATAATGTTGGCTGTTGGTTTTGCATAAATGCCCTTTATTATGTTGATTAATGTCCCTTCTATTCCTATTTTGCTGAGAGTTTTGATCAGAAATGAGTATTGGATTTTATAAAATGTATTTTCTGTATCAATTGATATGATCATGTGGTTCTTTTCCTTTGTTTGATTTACATGGTGGATGATGTTGATTTTTATTCTAATGTTGAACCATCCCTGCATACCTGATATGAACCCCACTTGGTCATGATGAATGATTTTCTTGATATGTTGTTGGAAACTATTGTCTAGGATTTTGTTGAGGATTTTTGCATCTACATTCATGAGGGATATTGGTCTGTAGTTTTCCTTTAGAGTGATGTCTTTGCCTGGTTTTGGTATCAAGGTTATGCTTGCTTCATAAAATGAGTTAGGGAGGATACCACCCTTTTCTATGTTTTGGAATATTTTGAGTAGGATTGGTATCAGTTCTTCTCTGAATGTTTTGTAGAATTCTCCAGTGAAAGCATCTGGGCCAGAACTTTTTTTAGTTGGTAATTTTTTGATGACCTGTTCAGTTTCTTCTTTTGTGATGGACCTGTCCATCTTTTCCATATCAGTCTGTGTTAGTTTAGGTAAGTGTTGTGTTTCTAGAAATCTGTCCATTTCCTCCAGAGTTTCAAATTTGTTGGAGTACAGTTCTTCATATTATTCTGATATCATCCTTTTTATTTCAGTTCGTTCTGTTATGATGTCACCCATTTTGTTTCTTATGCATGTTATTTGTATTCTCTCCCTCTTTTCCTCTGTTAAATTTGCCAGTGGTTTGTCAATTTTATTGGTCTTTTAAAAAAACCACCTTCTATTCTTGTTGATTTTTTCTCTTGCCCTTCTATTTTCTGTTTCATTGATTTCTGCTCAAATCTTGATTATTTCCTTTCTTCTGGTTACTCTTGGCTCTTCTTGCTCTTCTTTGTCTAATTGTTGTAGATGTTGTTTAAAATGTTGATTTTGGCTCTTTCTTCTTTTTGGATGTGTGCATGTATTGCTGTAAATTGTCCTCTGATCTCTGCTTTTGCTTTGTCCCAAAGATTTTGGTATGTTGTGTTTTTGTTCTCGTTTGATTCAAGGAATTTTTGGATTTTTATTTTTATTTCTTCTCTTACCCAGTCTTTCTCAAGGTGGGTATTGTTTAGTTTCCATGTATTTACTCCTTTTCTGTTGATCTTCCTATTGTTGATTTCTAATTTGATAGCATTATGATCTGAGAAAATGCTTTGCAGTATTTCAATATTTTTAAATATATGAAGGCTTGCTCTATGGCTTAACATATGGTCTATCATGGAAAATATTCCATGTGCACTGGAGAAGAATATATATTGTGCTCCTGTTGGGTGAAGTGTTCTGTAGATGTCTATAAGGCCAAGTTGGTGGATTGTATTGTTTAGCTTTTCTGCATCTTTGTTGAATTTCTTTCCAGTTGTTCTATCTTTCAAAGAAAGTGGTGTATTAAAGTCTCTCACTATGACTGTGGAGTCATCTATTTGGCCTTTCAACTCTTTTAAAGTCTGATTTATGTATTTTGGGGCTCTTTCATTGGGTCCATACATATTTATTATTGTATATCTTCATATTCAATCGATCCTTTAATCATTATATAATCTCTTTCCTTGTCTTGTATGGTGGCTTTTGTCTTAAAGTCAATATGATCAGAAATTAATATTGCCACTCCTACTCTCTTACAGTTGCCATTTGCTTGATATATCTTTTTCCAAACTTTGAGTTTTAGTCTATTTTTGTCTTTATCTCTAAGGTATCTCTTGTAGGCAGCATATGTCTCATTTTTCCTCATTTTCACGCAAATTCTTTTGCTAGTTGGAGTTTAGTCCACTTCTATATCCTTTCCTTCAAGGATCAGGAGTCTAGGATTATCTCCTGTGTCTGTGTTAATTGGTTCACCATTTCTTTTTTGAAGAGGGTCTGTGCAGTCTTTCTGTCTAATCCGCCATCTTGGAATCACAGGGAAAAAATTTGAGGAAGTTCTACCTAGTGGAGGGCATCTGGGAAGCTGAGAGAGGTCATTGGAAACTTCCCTGGGTCAGTCACTGACTGGCAGACTTGGGCAGCCACCTGTGATCTCTGTGGACCAAGGAAGAAGACACACTATATCAGCATACCAGTGACCACAGCACAAAATACCAGCAAACACCCCAAGGATCTACCTTCAACACCTGATTTTATCCCTAACTTGGGACAGCTAGGTGCAAATGGGTATGCACAGCATCACTGAAACCCAAGCAGAGAGCTCACTGATGCTCCAGGAGGGTGAGCTCACTCGCCCCCTCAGTGGATCACTGAGTGGGCTTGGGCCAGCTTGGGAGGCATTGAGAGGTCTGTGCTTGTCTTTGTCAGTGATATCAGGACCACAGATTACTAGCAGGCACTCTCCTGACTCCAGCAGAGCTGAAATTGCATGCATCTATAGCACCGCAAATGGGTGGTATCACAGACAACCTCCCGAGCTGTTTGTGGTCTGGGCAGATTGGGCCGGCACTGAAGGCAGATGGGGTGGAGAGAGTAATCTGTGGCTGAGTGTGGACCTGGGAATTTGCCTTGGATCAGCTTTTTGGTGGAAGTGGGGTCTTTGAGTGAGCCTGAGCCTGGTGGAAAATAGCAACACCCTAACAACAGGAATATTTCCTGAATTTGAGCTGCGGGCTTGTAAATAACAGTACCACATCATCAGTAGAGACCCACACAAACCCCTAGAAAATGACCCTAGCAACATCAAGCTTTCCTTCTTCTGCTCCCACCTTCTCCACCAATTATTTCACTCATTCAATAGAAGAAACCATATTCAACCAATTACCATGAAACTTCCCAGTTCAAACTCTAAACCCTCTTTATGACAAACAGAAACACATATCCACATTCCACACAGTGATTCCACCATCACAAAGAAAACTGCAAAGCAACCCAGCATACCTGAATCAATCATAAAATAAAATACACCAGCTTCAACTTTTTGAAATATTAAACCATGAAACCAAGACAAAACAAATCAACATGTAACCAGCAGTTAAAGACAACCTCAATATATCTAGCAAACAACAGGCAATCTCAAATCAAACAAATAAACAGGACAAGGCATTAGAAGCAAAACCACAAACAAAGGTGTCATTATACATGGAGGAAGAGGAGGCAATAGAATTATCTGAGAAGGAATTTAGAAGATATGTTTATAGAGCTATACTGAGGCTAAGGAAACCCCAAACAGAAACAAGGAGAACACAGACAGTTCACTGGAGGAAGTCAGGAAAATCATTGAGGAACAGAAGATTAAGATTAATGCACAATCAGAACTGAGACAAAAACAGCAGTTAGAAATGCAGAAGATGTCTATTGACATGCAAATCATGAGCACCAAAATGACAGAACTACAAAACACAGTAGAAGTTCAAAAGAGTAGATTAGAACTAGCTGAAGAATGCATATCCCAACTAGAAGAAAAATCCCTGGACACTAGCCTGTATGAAGAAAATTCAAAACAAAGATTAAAGAGAAATGAAGAGAGCCTAAAAATGATATGTGAAGACATGAGATGAAACAATGTATGACTCATTGGAATTCCAGAACAAGAAGAGATGAAAAAGGACACCAAGAAAATTGTGGAAGACCTGATAACAGAAAACTTTCCCCATATCATGAAGGAAGAAAAGATACTTGCCCAAGAAGCTCATAGAACTCCACACAAGGTAGATCTCAAAAGAAAAACACCGAACCATAGTATAATCATGCTTACCAAAACCAAAGACAAAGAAAAAACTTTGAGAGCTTCCCAGGAAAAGAGAAATATTACTTACAATAATAATCAAACAGTTAGGCTGAGCTCCTTTTACTCAGCAGAAACCATGCAGGCAAAAAGGAAATGGGATGACATATGTAAAACTCTGAAGGAAAAAAAAAAAAAAACTTCTAATCAAGAATCCCATATCCAGCCAAATTATCCATAAAATATGAGGGACAGATCAAGGCATTCTCAGATAAACAGATATTAAGAGACTTTATGAACACCAGAACAACCCTACAAGAAATGCTTAAGGAAGTTCTACCAACAGAGAACCCACAACAGAGATCAGCAAAATCAGGATATGTGACATCAACTATAAAACTAATTCAGAAATAGATACTCATAATAAGACCATGAAACATTTTGCCTTAAAAATCAAGGAACTCAAGCAGCACACAACAACAGCAACTAACCTATCAGAGGGAATAATACTTCTAGGTACAGACTCTCAAATGGAGAGGAAAACATGACAATGTTTTTGCAGCACTCACTATTCTAAAAATGTAGAGACAAGAACATACTCCAAGGTAACCACAGAGAAGAGTAGCAATTCTTCTAAGGAAATCCAGAAGGAAGGAAAACATATGGGCTTAATAAACGCAAAACCAACTATAAAGAAGAAAAGGGAGAAAGCATTAGCCAACAAACTGAACTCAGCACAGAAACATACACAGACCAAGGAATCACCAACTACATGACAAAAAAACACAATACAATGACACCAATCAACTCATACCTATCACTAATTATACTCAATGTGAATGGACTAAATGCACCTATCAAGAGAAAGAGAGTGGCAGACTGGATAAGAAAAGAAAACCAATCGATATGCTGCCTACAAGAGACACTCCTTAGACACAAAGATAAAAACAAATTAAGAGTTAAAGGATGGAAAAGAATATACCAAGCCAATGGAAACTGAAAAAGAGCAGGGGTAGTAATTATGATTTCTGATAAAATAGATATTAAGGTGACAAACATCTTAAGAGACAAGGATGGGCATTATATGATGCTGAAAATGTCAATCGACAAAGAAGATGTTATAATAATAAATATTTATGCACCCAATGAAAGTGTTACAAAATACATGAAGCAAATATTAACTGAATTAAAAGGAATGATAGACAACTCTACATTAGTAGTAGGAGACTTTAACACACAACTATCATGGAGAGACAGGTCAACGGGAAAAAAAAAAAAAAACTCAACAAAGATACAGAATAACTTAACAATACAATCAACCGACTGGAACTCATAGACATATGTAGAGCACTTCATCCAACAAAAATACAATTCACATTCTTTTCCAGTGTAAATGGATCCTTCTCTGGAATAGCCCATATGCTAGAACATAAAACAAGCTTCAGCAAATTCAAAAGCATTGAAATACTGTAAAGCATCTTCTCTGACCACAATGCTATAAAACTAGAAATTAATAATAGGAAGAGCAAGGAAAAAGCATCAAACATAGAAGCTGAACAACTCTCTGCTTAAAAACTATTTGGTTACAGAACAGATAAAAATTGAAATAAAAATATTCCTAGAAGTAAACAAGAATGAAGATACAGCCTACCAAAACCTATGGGACACAGCAAAAGCAGTACTCAGAGGACAGTTTATAGCCATAAATACATACATCAAGAAAGAGGAAAGAAACAAAATCAACACTCTAACTTATCAACTCCAACAACCAGAAATAGAACAAGAAAAGAATCCTACAGTATCTAAAAGCAAGGAAATAATAAAGATCAGAACAGAAATAATTGAAACAGAAAAAAAAAAAAAGAGAAAATCAACAAAACAAAAAGCTGGTTCTTCAAAAAGATTAATAAAATTGATAAACCATTGACAGACCTAACAAAAGAAAAGAAGAAGACCCAAATAACAAGCCTTTTAAATGAAATAACACAACAGAACCAATCGAAATAAAAAAGATACTGATAAAATACTATGAAAAACTGTACACCAATAGATTTGAGAATTTAAAAGAGACAGACAAGTTTCTAGACAAAAAGATCTACCTAAATTATCCCACTCAGAAATAGAAAACTTGAACAGTCCCATAACAAGGGAAGAAATTAAACAGGTCATTAAAAAAAAAAAAAAAAATACTTCCCACAAAGAAAAGCCCTGGCTCTGATGGCTTCATTGGAGAATTCTATCAAATATTCAGAGAAGAGTTGAAACCTATGCTACTCAAGTTATTCCAGAAGATAGAAAAAGATGGAGTACTCCCAAAATCATTTTATGATGCAAGCATAACACTAATACCAAAACCCAGGGAAAGACAACACTAGAAAGGAATATCAGACCAATATCACTCATGAACATAGATGCAAAAATCTTTAACAAAATCCTGGCCAACAGAATCCAACAACATATCAAAAAATTAACACATCTGGACCAAGTGGGATTCCTACCAGGTTTGCAAGGGTGGTTCAACATCAGAAAATCAATCAATGTAATCCACGACATAAACAAAAGAAAGGAAAAGAACCATATGATTATATCAATTGATGCAAAAAAGGCATTTGATAAAATTCAACAACCATTTCTGTTTAAAACTGTCAGCAAAATAGGGATAGAAGGGAAATTCCTCAACATAATAAAGGATATACATGCAAAGCCAACAGCCAACATTATTATTAATGGAGAAAGCCTCAAGGCATTCCCCTTACAAACGGAAACCAGACAGGGATGCCCTCTATCACCACTTCTATTTAACATTGCACTGGAAGTTCTGGCCAGAGCAATCAGGCAAGAAAGAGAAATAAAAGGCATACATATTGGCAGAGAGGAATTAAAACTATCTCTATTTGCAGGTGATATGATCCTATACATAGAAAACCCAAGGGACTCAAGAAAAAGACTACTGGAACTAATAGAGAGGTTCAGCAGAGTGGCAGGATACAAGATCAGCATACAAAAATCTGTTAGATTTCTCTACACCAGCAAGGACTCCTCTGATAAAGAAATAAGGGAAATCATACCATTCACTATAGCTACGAAAAAGATAAAATATCTAGGAATAAATCTCACCTGAGACACAAAAGATCTATACAGAGAAAACTATAAAACACTGTTACAAGAGGTAACAAGGGTACTACATATACACCCTTGTTCATGGATAGGTAAACTAAACATTGTGAAAATGTCAATACAACCTAAAGCAATCTATACATTTAATGCAATCCTGATCCATATTTCAACAAAATTTTTTAAGGACATGGAAAAACTAATTACTAATTTCACATGGAAAGGAAAGAGACCTCGAATAAGCAGAGCACTTCTCAAGAAGAAAAACAAAGTGGGAGGTCTCACATTCCCACATCTTAAGAACTACTATATAGCCACAGTAGTCAAAACAGCATGGTATTGGTACAATGATAGACAGATAGACCAATGGAACAGAAGTGAAAGTTCAGACATAGATCCATCCATCTATGGACAACTGATCTTTGACAAAGGCCTAAAGACCATTAAATGGGAAGAGATACCATCCTTAACAAATGGTGCTGACAAAACTGGATATCCACCTGTAGAAAATGAAACAAAACCCATACCTCACCCCATACACAAAAACAAACTCAAACTGGATCAAAGACTTAAATCTAAAACCCGTAATTATAAAATTCATCAAAGATAAAGTAGGGGCAAATCTAGAAGCCCTAATTTACAGCATAAATAGATTGTCAAGCATAACCCAGAATGTGCAGGAGATAGAAGAGAAGCTAGATGACTGGGACCTTTTAAAAATTAAATTCTTGTGTGCATTGAAAGATTTCATCAAAAGGGTAAAAAAAGAACCTACAGATTGGGAGAAAATATTTGCCTATGACATATCTGACAAAGTACTTATCTCCATAATCTACAGAAAACTTCAATACCTCAACACCAAAAAGACAAATAACTCAATCCACAAATGGGCAAAAGACTTGAACAGACACTTCACCAAAGAAGATACACAGGCATCCAACAAACATGAAAAATTGCTCACAATCATTAATCATTAGAGAGTTGCATCAAAACAACAATGAGATATCATCTCACCCCAGCAAACATAGCAAAGTTCAACAGATCAGATAGTAACAAATTTTGGTGGGGTTGTGGAGAGTTTGGAACTCTTGTGCACTGCTGGTGGGATTGTAAAATGGTACAACCATTTTGACAAATGGTATGAAGTTTCCTTAAAAAACTGGAAATAGAAGTACCATTTGACCCAGCAATTCCATTAGTAGGAATATATCCTAAAGAAGTGAGAGATAGCGCACGAACAGTCATATGTACACCTATGTTCATTGCAGCACAATTCACCATAGCAAAGAGATGGAAACAACCTAAATACCCATTAATGGATGAGTGGATAACCAAATTATGGTATATCCACAAAATGGAATACTAAGCCACATTAAAGAACAATGAGGGATACGCGAATCATCTCACAACATGGATGAACCTGGAGGACATTGTTGTTTTTGTTGTTATGTGCAGTCCAATTGGACCTGACTCATAGCGACCCCTCCTTGGGTTTCTGAAGCAGTATCACTACGGAAGTAGATTGCCCCATTTTCCTTCTGAGGAGCGGCTTGTGGGTTTGAACCACTAGCCTCTGGTTAGCAGTCAAGTGCCTTAGGCACTATGTTACCAGAGCTCATTGGAGGACATTATGCTGAGTGAAATAAGTGAATTGCAGAAGGACAAGTACTGTATGAGCCCATTACTATAAAAAGACAGAGAAGGGTTTGCTTGGGAAAGGGAACTCATCTAGTAGGTTACTGGAATGGGGAGGGAATGGGAGGGGTTAATTTAGGGCTAGTTGAGGCTTACACGCTGACATGGGTAGGGAAAGGGATATACGGGAAGGATATATGACCACCATAATAACATTGGGAAATGAGAGGACACCAAACTGTGCAATAAGACATAGATGACAGATGCTAAAACCAACCAATGTGTCCACGATACCACATTGCCATTAACACCAAACACTAGGCTATACAGATAAACACATAACACCTGTAATGGTCAGACAGGGGTCAATGAATAGAGGTATACTCTAGACCAAGGATAGACTCAGCTGAGCCTAATCTTGTACAGACGCCAGTGACAAAAAATACCTGCAGTCCTTACAGAAACAATAGAAGACAGACATAGAGTAATCCCTCATAGACATCCCAACACTATGGGAGAGAGATACAATAGAGCTAGTGTCTCAGGACCATAGTACTGGGGTACACCAGACTCAATTGGCACAACAAAATACATAAAAGGGTTGCTCCACATCCTACATTGGTGAGTAGCAACTGGAGTCTTAAAAGCTTTCAAGCAGCCATCTAAGATGCAGCTAATGGTCTCCTAGCATCCGAAATGAAGAAGAATGCACACACACACACACAAAGGGGGGCATTGAGAAGGAATCAACCCTAGGACACGATGGCCCTCGAGACCAGAAGATCTGAATGGTGCCTGGCTACCAATGCAACCACTCAGGAAAGGATCAAATCTGGAGATCCTGGATAGAGTGAGAGGGAAAACGTGGAACAATATTCAAAAACTTAACAATGACTGGAATTACTGGTCAGATGAAATCTGGTGAGACTCCCAATACTATGGCCCTGAAATACATTCAGCACCTGGAATAAAACTCACCCCCAGGGGTGGTCTCTCAACCCAATAGTTAATAAGATGCATACACAGACCACTCCACCCAGGATGTTGTACCCATACATTCAATGGTAATACATCCCTTAGAGCAATAGACCATGGGACACCAAAGGACCAACATTCAAACTGAGGAAATGCAGGGCAAACAGGAGTGCATAATTATGAGGGGCACAGGGGGAGGGTTGCACGGTAGGGTGGGGAGGAGACTGGGTTAGGGTTGGACATGGCAAATGGGGAATGAAACTAAATGTACATGTGACATTGAATGTAAAACAAGCTCTTAAAAAACAACAACAACAAAAAAAAGGAGTCTGTTCTCCACAAAACTACCAGACTGATCTCTTAAATACCTCATTCATATCATGTCAATCAAAACCTTCAACATTTTCCCATTGCACTTAGAAACAATTTAGGCTCTACAATAAACTTCAGGAAGTTGTCATTCTTAAAATATGTCAAGGTTTTTCCTATCTCATGGGAAAAGCTCTTTGCATGTGCTGTGAAATGTCTTTATCAATTGTAAAAATATAGAAACAATGCTCACATCTATATTAGCCATTGCTTAAACAGAGACCAATTACAATAAATCATTTACCAGGATTCAGATCACTCTTCTCTTAACATTTTGTTAAGACTTTACATTTGCTAGAAAACATTTCCCCATATAGTCAAATGTTTCACTTGCTCATTATTAGTTAGTCCTCTATTCAGAGGGATCTTACCCTGACAAAGTAACTAACATAGCAGCCTCAACACTTCTCTTGCACCTTGAATCTTAATTTTCCTTAGAGAACTTATCATTACTGAATATTATATCATATATCTTGTTCATTTGTTATTCCTTGTCTTATCTTCTACAGTACAGAATATTTGATGTCAGAAGTGTGATCTTGTTCTGAGTAATATCCCTAGCTATGGAAGCATGGTATAAATTCAATAAATATTTACTTAATAAATGAATATTGACTGAGTAATGTGCCAGGCACTGTTCCAAATGGTGGCGCTAATATACTGAACGAGACAGATGATATCCCATCTCCTGACTCTTATAGTCATATGTCTAGTCAATGTTAATAAACTTAGTATGTTTATAAATTTAAGCCTATCTCTTTGACTTGAAATTAATACCCTTAAGATCAACTATATCATGATCACCTTGCTGTCTCGCAACAAACACAATATAAAGTACATAAAACCGTCTGAAACTCTTTTCAGTTGTTCTATATGTTTCACTTTGTTTGTATTTTTAGATTCTCACAATATTTGAAATTGTATTTTAAAATATTTCATAAACAACTGCTAATTCATAAGCCAGGCATAGGAAGGAGTTCAGCGGCAAATGCTTAATATCCACATTTACAAAAAAAAAAAAAGAAAAAAAACATAAAGAAGTAAGTTGCTCAAGGTTGCCCAATGAATCATTCCCTGAGCTGGAATTAAATCCCATAACTCATTCTTGTTTAGGAATCACTTTTATTTCTGGTTCTAAGATACATGAGAAGAATACTGTGTTTTGCCATCATTTTTTTCATTGGAAAGTTTAGAATGGACAAGGCCGAATTGAACTTCGTAACAGAGATCTTCGTTTTCTTTTGAAGTTTCAGTGAAGTATGGTTAATGATCATTAAATGCTACATATTGTTTTAAACTGAGATCAGCTTATTGATCATTAATCAGCTGGTATGTTCTTAAATAATTAACAATATTGGAAATATTGTTACTCTAGTGGTCAAAACTCCTTGTATGTAGTATGAAATGTCTTTATCAATTGTAAAAATATAGAAACAATGCTCACATCTATATTAGCCATTGCTTATAAAGAGACCAATTACAATAAATCATTTACAATAATTCAGATTCCTCTTCTCTTAACATTTTGTGATTAGTTTCTACTTTCAAAGTTGAATGAGGCATCTGTAGGAAGTAATAAACACAATTAATATTGTTGTAATGGTAATTACTAAAAATAATATACAAGTTGAAGTTTGGCTTCAGAAATGAAATTTAGCTAATACTACCCTACTTTGAAAAACTCTTGCTTTTTAGATAACATTTTACATTTTTCTTCTTTTATTCAATATTTTAATTAATAATTATGCCTTACAAGTTATAGAATCAGACTCGTTACCTAGGTGCTTGATTTTTCTTTCTTCTCCTACATTGGCAGGAATGATTTTTTAACTTAACTTAAATATTATATTATATCATTGTACTGTTTCAAATAAAAATCTAGCATCCATATCCCCTGTCATAGTTTAAGGAACTCTGGTGGTGTAGTGCCTAAGGCATTTGACTGCTAACCAGAAGACTGGTAGTTCAAACCCACCAGCCACTCCTTGGAAGGAAGGTTGGGCAATCTACTTTTATAGTGATACTGCCTTGGAAATCCAAAAACGGGTTGCTATGAATTGGATTTGACTCAATGGCAGTGAGGTTTTTTTTTTTTTTTTTTTTTGTCATAGTTTATAGTACACAATGTGATTCTTGCCTGTGATTCACCCCAACCCTATCTCCCACACAATCTGGATTGTGTATCACAGTCTATAGCAGCTGGACTTATTTCTGAGTGTCAAAACCTCAAGCCCTGAGACTAGTGCATTAGTTTTACCTTCTGTATGGAATACTTTCTCTATCTTTTGCATTCTTCCCTTCTTATCATCTAGGTCTCACTAGAGAAGACATTTCATGAGCATCATATCTTGAATACTACTTTTTAACCTATTACACAATTTTTGCTATTTGTGTTGCTGTTGTTGTTGCTAGGTGTCATCAAGTCTGCTTTGACTCATAGTGACCCTATGTACAACAAAACAAAACTCTGTCTGGTCCTGTGCCAGCCTCACAATCCTAGCTATACCTGAGCCCATTGTTGCAACCACTGTA
This sequence comes from Orycteropus afer afer, assembly GCF_000298275.1. Classification (NCBI taxonomy): domain Eukaryota; kingdom Metazoa; phylum Chordata; class Mammalia; order Tubulidentata; family Orycteropodidae; genus Orycteropus; species Orycteropus afer. Next base: position 2,605,004 of record NW_006921750.1, on the reverse strand, counting down.
TTGATCAGCCTTGAAGAGGGCAGCTTTCTAACAGAGTAACAGAATATTTCATCATTGATCCCATGAAGAAAAGTGTGCACATGCACACATACACACACACTCAAAGGTTGAACAGAATGTTATGTTGTAGTGTCTAAAATATTAGGATGAGAGACATGATATCACTAGATAATTTCCACATTGTATTAGATCACCTTTCTATGGAATGGGCATAGATATGGATCTTTTCCAGTCAAATGGGAAGGTGTTTATCTTCCAAATTTCTTGATATAGATGATTAAGTGTCTTCATTGCAGCATCTATTTGTTGAAACATATCAATAAGTATTCTGTTAATTTCTGGAGCTTTGGTTTTCTTGCCAATTCCTTCAGTGCAGCTTCAACTTCTTCATATCATTCAACTTCTTTGATATCATTAATATCAAACACAAGCAGAATTTTCCTGAAGATAACTCAAAAATGGTTGCTGCAGTATATTGACAGGGAACTTCCATAAATGCAAACTGGATTCAGAAGAGGATGTGGGATGAAGAACATCATTAGTGATGTCAGATGGATCTTGGCTGAAAGCAAAGAATACCAGAAAGATGTTTAGTTGTGTTTTTTTGACTATTCAAAAACATGTGACTGTGTGGATAATAACAAATTATGGATAACATTGAGAAGAATGGGAGTTCCACAAAATTTTATTGTGCTCATAAGGAACCTGTACATAGACCAGGAAGCTGTCATTTGAACTGAACAACAGTATTGTGCATGTTTATAATCAAGAAGGGAGTCCATCAAGGTTGTATCCTTTCACCGTATTTGTTCAATCTGTATGCTGAGCAAATGATATGAGAAGCTAGACTATATGAGGAAAAACGGGGTATCAGGATTGGCAGAAGACTCATTGGCAAACTGTGATATGCCAATGACAACAACCTTGCTTGCTCAAAGTGAAGATGACTTGAAGCACTTACTAATGAAGATCAAAGACTACAGTCTTCAGTATGGATTAAAAGTCAATATAAAGAAAACAAAAATCTTCACAACTATACCAATAAGCAGCATCAAGATAAATGGTGAAAATATTGAAATTGTCAAAGATTTCATATTACTTGTTTCAACAATCAACACTAGTGGAAACAGCAGTCAATAAATCTAAACTCAAAGAACTAGACAGTGCCCAGCTAACAATGCCAGCTTCTCAGAAAGGAATCAAACCTGGAGATCCTAAACAGAGTGGAAAGAAACAATGGGACAAAATCTAAAAGCACAAAAATGACCAGAATTATTGGTCGGACAGAGTCTGGTGGAACCCCCAAGATTACGGCCCTGGGATAACCTTTGGACCTAGAATTGAACTCATTCCCATGGATTGGCTCTCAGCCCACAGTAGAAAGGTCTACATGCAGAACACCTATACCAAGGTGATGCACCCACCTACTCTAGGGAGATATTAGAGCAATCAGCCATAGGGCACCAAAGGGACAGCATTCACATAGAGGGAAAGGTGGACAGACAGCAATGCAAAGTTAAGAAGGATACAGGGAAGAGGTCATCACAGGGACAGGAGGGGAGGAGAGTTTGCTATGGTCGGGGATGGTAATTTGGGTTTGAAATCAAAGGTAAATGAACTGTTGAATATAAGAAATTTCGCTTTGTAAAAAAAAAAAGAAAAAAGTCTGATGTTATATTGCACTGGGCAAATATGCTGCAAAAGATATCTTTTTGAAGACTAAAGTATGCCTAACCCAAGCCATAGTATTTTCAGTAGCCTTATATGCATGTGAAAGATGGACAATGAGTAAGGAAGACTGAAGAAAAGTTGATGCTTTTGAGTTGTGGTGTTGGTGAAGAATAATGAAAATACCACGGACTGCCAGAAGAACTAACAAATCTGTCCTAGAGGAAGTGCAGCAGACACATTCCTTGGAAGCAAGAATGGCCAGACTTCATCTCACCTACTTTGGTCATGTTGTCATGTTATCCCTGGAGAAGGATATCGTGCTTGGTAAAGTGGAGAGTCAGCAAAAAGAGGGAAGATTCTCAATGAGATGGATTGACACAGTGACTAAAACAATGGGCTCAGGTATAGCGAAGGTTGTGAGGCTGACTCAGGACCAGGCAGTGTTTAGTTCTATTGTACGTAGAGTTGCTATGAGTTGGAGATGACTCAACAGCACCTAACAATAGCAAAAATGGGAGACAAAATTTTTTTTGTAAATCAATTACAGTAAAAATATTGTGTTACAACTAGGGAGTTAAAAAAGAAAAAAAAATCAATGACTTCTACTAAATTAAAGCAACATTTAGATTATGAAAAAGATGAATCTACACTTTAAAATAAAATGTAAAATATTTTCAGATAATATTAGGAAAACGGCAGATATGCCAAAAACGTCATTTGCCATTGTTAGTTTTCACAATAAGTGAAACTCCAAATGTCTCATGAAATGACTAGGATCTATTATATCTATGTAGGTGGGAACATGTTTGGAAATAATGCCAAGAGATATAAACTAGCTTTCATAAATTCTATTGTTTTGAGTAGGAGTAAATAAAGATTTTTCCTCTGCCTCCCAAGTTAAACACAATGACCACTTGCTTATCTTTTTCTCATTCTCCATTTCAAATTATTTTGCATTCTAACTTTATGGCATTAATGTATGACAACCTTGTATTTTACCATGTTGTTGTTGTTGTTATGTGCCGTCGAGTCAGCCCTGACTCATAGCGACCCCTCCTTGGGTTTCCGAGGCAGTATCACTACGGAAGTAGGATTGCCCAACATTCCTTCCGAGGAGTGGCTGGTGGGTTTGAACCGCCAGCCTTCTGGTTAGCAGTCAAGTGCTTTAGCCACTATGCTACCAGAGCTCCCATATTTTTATATAACTACAGTGTTTACACCGCCTATCCTATTCTTCATTCTAAGCTTGGCACAGTTAGTAGTCCCTTTTACCATGCAATCAGGCAAGTAGAGATCACACACAAAATTTTCATTATTTCTTCACAGCCACATTTCACATTGAGATTATTACATCATGTTAACCATTCCTTCAAAACAATCATCAAATGCGTTGTCTCCTTTCTAACCCCCTTACCTTTTTCTCTTATTTCAAATGCTCTATGGCAGAGAAGGTTTGATGTACTTTATGGCATAGAAATTCTAATATTAGTTAGACCTATGATCTCCAGGATATAAATTTTATATTCCAGTGGCCATGTATTTAAATTCTGGGCTTTTCAATTTGTATGACAGTATAGAAAATAGTCTTTAATAAGGGTACCATTTATCTTGTTGGTGAAAATATTACTGAAAGGCAAAAGCTGTAGCTAATGTCATAGACTAAGGTGACCTTGGGAATGGCACCCGGCATGGTGGTGAAAAAAGAGATTAAACTTGTAACCCTGATAATTTGAAGGCTATTCTATCCCTCTACCAGAAAGTTTTCGACTTGTTAAACATTGGAGAAAGATAAATTTATTTCTTGCTTAATGCCATTATTTTGTATACTTCTGTTATTTGCAGCCACACATAATCCTAACCAAAAAAAAAAAAAAAAGCTCATTAACTTGTACTTGAAATATTTTTTTTTTAATATTCTGTCTGTTAACTCTAACTTTAATATTACTCTACTCTAAAAGAGACTTCAGATAAAAGTCACCTGGGCATGTTTCATACATGTTTACTTTTCTGGTTATTTTTCAGCCCACATGAGGAAGTTAAAAATATATAATCTGGAAAAGATATCAGTAGAATGGAATTTAATATTTGAAAAGTTAAATATTAAATAAGAATTTAATATCTAGAATATTTTTAAAAAAATTTCTACAGCTCAACAATAAAAAGACAAATAACATAATCAAATAACTGGCAAATAACTTGAATAGACATTTCTACAAAGGAGATAAACAAGTGACCAATAAAACATGAACAAGTGCTCAAGACCATTTGTCATTAAAGAAATGCAAATCAAAATCACAGTGAGTTATCACTTCACACACACTAGGATGGCTATTATCAAAAAGCTGGAAAATAGCAAGTGTTGATGTGAATATAGTGAAATTGGAAAACTTAACCACTGCTGGTGGAAATATAAAATAATGTAATGCTGTGGAGAACAGTGTAGTGCTTCCTGAGAAATTTAAACATAAAATTACCATGTGACGTAGAAATTCCACTCCTGCTACCCAAAATATTGAAAGCGGGAACTCAAACAGATATTCATATACTAATGATCATTACAGTAATATTCACAATAGGCAAAAAGTAGAAACAGCCCAAGTATTTATCAACAAATAAATGGATTAAAACATGTAATATGTATGCTGTGACATGAAAAATATTATGTTGAATGATATAATCAGACACAAAATGACAGATATGGTAGCATTCCATTTACATGAAATACCTAAAATAGGAAAATGAATGGAGACAAATAATAGATTAGTGTATACCAGCAGTTGGGTAAGGGAGAAAGTTTTGGGAATAAATAGTGGTGATGATTGCATACGGGAGATTTATGATCATATTGATACCTTCCTTCACACATTCAATTCCTGTCACTTTCACCATATCTTTCTGACCGTATTCTCCAGAATCTGTTGCATGGATTTTCACTAGACATCTGCTAAAGACTTTCTATTCAAAACCTTCCCTGTCCTCTGGACTAGAACTTGATGTTTCCTGAAATAACTTTCTGTCCTCTGTTATTCAGGGGTTTACCTTTTGCCTATGTGTGTCACTTTGTTAGGGATTGGACTGTGTTCCCCGGAAATATATGCTGAAATTCTAACATCTGTATTTTAGGATGAAGGAACTCTGGTGGCACTGGGGTTAAGACATTGGACTACTAACCAAAAGTTGGTGGTTCAAATCCACCAGCTACAGAACAAAGATGAGGCAGTCTGCTTCATAAAGATTTTCAGCCTTGGAAACCCTATTGGGATCACTATGAGTCAAAATTGACTGGATTTTGTTTATACTTCTGGACATCATCCTATTGGGAAATAGGATTTTTGTTGTCATGTTATTGAGGCCATATCAATGAAGACTGCGTCCTAAACCTATTCACTGATGAGTGATATAATGAGAAGCAAAGACACAGAGTCCTTGAATGACACAAGCAATTAAATAGTAGAGTTCTAACAAAAAGGTTGGTGGTTCAAACCTACCCAGACCCTGGGAAAACAAGCTTGGTGATCTAATTCCTAAATGTTACAACCTTGCAAACTCTGTGGTGTAATTCTACACTGCAAATATGGAATTGTCATCAGTCAGAATTGACTCAATGGCAACTAACAACAATAGACACAGAGACAGCAAGCATGCACATGAAGGAGACAGACACTCTTAGAAGACTATGGAAGCAGATGAATTTACAAGCTCAAGAACTCTAAGGATTATCAATGACTAGAAGATGAAATAAGGTATGCTGGTGGCACAATGCCTAAGGCATTTGACTGCTGACCAAAAGGCTGGCATTTCAAACCCACCACTCCATGGAAGGAAGACAGGGCAATCTATTTCTGTAAAGATTTACCTCCTCAGAAACCCAATGAGGGTCATTATGAGTCAGAATCAACTCAGTGGCAATGGATTTGCTTTTTTAGAAGTTGAAATAGAGAATAAAAGACCTTCTCCTAGAACCACATTCTGAATTCAGACTTCTAGCCTCCTGAACTGTGACAAAAAATAATTTCTGTCCTTTAAAGCCAGTCACTTGTGGTATTTCTGTTACAGCAGCACTAAAAAACTAAAATATCCTTCCTGACTCTTCTCCTAATCCATCATCCCTAGTTCCTTCTATATCACTTTGTGTATATTTTTACTATTATTTTTCATTCTCTTTCACTTTCTTTTACATGTTGGCTTTCCCATCATAATTATAGCCTCTTTATAACTTCTTTGTAATAGTATAACCTTCTCCAAATTTCTAGAATCTGCCTGGTACTTGTAGCACAGGAATGTGCAAACATATTTGTGAGAATATAAATGAAATAATTTCATAACTAAAATCCATCATATGTATCATTCTACCAATTCTTCTTTTATTAGATGAGAAAACAAAGGTATATTATCAAAATCATACAACTGGCTATTAACAAAATCCAGATTAACCTTGGTGCTTTCTGGCTCATAAGTCAGTCACAATTTTTATACTTCATGTCAGTATTTTTTAATACTTGAATTAATGTCAGTAATTATTTTTTTTTTCATTTTTATCCACTATGTTTGCTCATTCAATGTTGAAATATTGTTTATTTTCTGTGTCTTAATAAGTTGACTTATTTCCTAGCAATTAGAACACTATTGGAAGACAAAGGATGAGGGAAAGTTTAATAGACAGAATTAGCTTTGCAAACTCCTCATGGGCCTTTGTGCATGCAAAGAAAAGAGAAGCTATAACACTCTGAAAATTTCTGCAGTACAAAATCCACAATCTGTCTTCTTATTTCCTCTAATAATAAGTGAAACTCATTATACATTTAGCAGCCCTGGTGGCATAGTGACTGCTAACTTGACTTGACTGCTAAGGCACTTGACTGCTACCAGAAGACTGGTGGTTCAAACCCACCAGCCACTCCTCAGAAGGAATATTGGGCAATCTACTTCCATAGAGAAACTGCCTTGGAAACAAAAGGAGGGATCACTATGAGTCAGGATTGACTTGATGGCAATGAGGCTTTTTTGTTTGTTTGCTTATACATTTGAGTGATAAATCCCAGGCAAGTTTGAGTCATAACTGATACATTTTAGTGATGGTGAAAATGTTCATAAAGGGATAAGAAAAGTAGTTTCTCCATGTTATCCTTTGCAAAACATTCAAGCAATGGATTTAGGAAGAAGTTATAGAACCACAATGCTTGCAATCATCATTGAAAGAGAACATTAGAAATCAACCAATCTCTCAGAATCATATATGTAAAAAGAATAGCAGAAAAATTAATGATTTTTGTTACCTTATCGACCCATCTACTATTTGGTGGAAAGTTGAGCTGAGGGAATGAGTTCAGTTCCAAGCTTGAAGGTTGTCAAATGGTCATAGTCTCAGAAGTACTACCAGTCTCTGTCAAACAACTAATCCTAGTCTTATTATTATTTTGAGTTTTGTTTCACATTTTTTTCTCTCTCTATCCAGAAACTTCTATTGTGTACACTTTCAGAGTGGTCAATAGTGGCAGCTGAGCTCCTTCTAGTTCTGATCTCAGGATCATGGAGGCTTGTGTTCACATGTTCCATTAATACTTTGGACTAATTGCTTCCTTATAGCTTTGATGTTTTTCAGTCTTCTCTGCTCATTCATGGCTCAACTCTCAGCCAAACAGTAGACATGTCAATAAGGTGAACAACAATCAACGATATGACATCAAAAGGGCAGCATTTGGCATTTGCCCAGGGATAAAGCTCAGAAGGTAAAAAGGGATAGTAAAGAAGTATGAGTGGAAATGGTAAACATAGGGAGAAAGTGGGAAGAGTGCTGTTACATTGTGGATTGTAGTCAATATCACAAAAAAAAATGTGTATGAATTGTTGAATGGAAAACAAATTTGCTCAGTAAATTTTCATCCAAATCATCATAAATACTTATATAAATTAAAAGACAAATTATTGATTAAAATAAATGATTCCTTACCTTGTTTGTACACGGAATTATGAAAAAGTGTGGCTGTGTCTGAAATGTCTAAGCTCTCCTAAAATAACCTCTTTCCTCTCCTCTGAAAACCTGCTTCATGCTTGATCTTATTCGAACCTATTCTACAAAGAAAGAAAGAGTTTAACAATTATAATTAGACAGTTGTAGAACAGAAAAATGTCTTTGAAGGATTTTGTGGAACAGAGATGGGAAATATATTTATTAATTTCCAATTTTGCACAATACATTTTTAACCCTACCTGGAAGTTTACTTATATTAATCAAACTTCACACACCACACACACACACACAAAGAAAATATCCTTTGCTATACACATTGTACAATTGATAAAATTGTGATAGACAGAGTTTATATATAAATCCCAAGAACAGGAGCAAAAATTTCTTGGATATTTACTGCACCAAGTAATCAACAAGTAAGATATATATCATTTTATCTTCACAAAAGACATATAAAGTGGGTTATATTACCCTTATTTAACAGAATTTATAGGGATTAAACAATATACAAAATTTCACATAGCTGCTAAATGAAATCAGAATTGAAGACCACGTATTTCCATTTGATTCCAAAAGAATGATACAACTTTCCTTGGGAGAAACAAAAAAATATTATCTCCATGTGGACTGTTTTTTTTTGTTGTTGTTATGTGCCATCGAGTCAGACCTGACTCATAGTGACCCCTTCTTGGGTTTCTAAGGTGGTATCACTATAGAAGTAGATTGACCAACCTTCCATTCAAAGACTGGCTGGTGGGTTTGAACCTCCAGCCTTCTATGTATAAGTCAAGTGATATGGATTGTAGAGCCCTGTAAGTCTCAGAATTGAAGGGGCAGCTGCTCTGCCTGTAATGAGATAGTAAACATCATAGTATGTTTTGCAGCTTTAGAAAATTGTTAAAAAGCTTTAGGAAATTGTAAACCAAAGCAAGCAAACAAACAAGCAAACAAACATTTTACAGCCACAGACTCAATATATGGGCCCTGGTTAATGGGAATTTTCTAAAAATGCGCATTTCAGGCCCCACTCCAAATCTCTACCAGTTACCTTCAATTTGACTATAACTTGTGACAATCTCTTATGTGTCAGAGTAGAATTGTGCTCCATGAGTTTTGAATGGCTGAGTTTCAGAAGCTGATCACCAGGCCTTTCTTCTGAGGCCACTCTGGATGGACTCAAATCATCAAACTTTGGTTAATAGATAAGCACCACCCTAGATCTACTTTGTCAGAAACATGAGGGACTGTGCCAAGTAAAGCATGGTAAGTATTCTGTCAATCAACCTTGCAATATTGACCTTTCTTATTTCTTTTGAAGCTCTGAGACTTCATGATATGACATTCACTCTTAATGATTAAGTCTAGTAACTTCAGTTTTGCTACAGAGGTTTCTTCCTAGTGGTTTTCTGGGGAATCCATAGTCAACACTTTGGACTAAGAAGTGAAACTAATCTATGGCATCCTTACTGGGGTGGAGAAGCAGATTAAATATCTCAATTTCTGTCTTCTCCAACTGTATGATCCACTGCCAGTGCTTAGTAGAAACCTCCGCATTGGCCACACTCAAGAAGAAGCTAAAAGAAAGGGAATTGTTATACTGTCCATAAAAGTCAATCTCTCGGGACTGAATTGGTGGAAAATGAATCTAGAGGAACAAATTGAAGAAATCTAACAATGTTCCTTAGTTTTCCTTTTAGTATTCACAAGATTCTTTCTCTGGAAGAAAAATCTATGTCACCCAAATAAAGAACATGTAAAAGCCCATCAGTCACTACATTGTCTTAGCATATATTATCCACCATGTTATACTCCTACTTAAAGCCTAAAATATTGGCTACTTCCTGTGCTCTCATAAGATATACCAAAAATAAAATGAGGGAACAAGCTTCTGTTGTCTTAATTTTGTAGTTTGTCATGAGGTCTAGGCTGTTTAACATTGTTTTCTGTTCCCAACACTTATTCCATGATCTCTTTATTTTTGTCAGTGCTGTGGCTGGATGGAATTCTTAGCCAAAACTTAATTCTTGCTCAATCTGAGTCTTTCCTCAACTTGTCTTTACTGATTCATTGTAGAACACTATTGATCAAGATTATTGGACAAGGGAATGTGTAGAAATATGCAGTAAATCTGGTAGGTTCTGTTCTGGTAGACAGTTAATCACCATGGTCACAAGTAAAATCTCCCTTCATGCCAATTGATTCAGCAACATGAGTCCCCTAAATACCCAGGAAACAGTTACTATTTCCATAACTATGTTTCCTAGTAAAAGCTTTCTTTTTATGCCCTGGGAAAGGATATCATGCTTGGTAAAGTGGAGGGTCAGCAAAACAAAGGGAAGGTCATCAACAAGATGGATTGACACAGTGGTTGTAACAATGGGCTCAGGTATAGTAAGGATTGTGAGGACACGGACATAAAAACGGACAGTATCTTCTGTTGTACTTAGGGTCTATATGAGTTGGAGATGACTCGGCACCTAACAACAACAACAACAACAGGGACTCAAAATCCATTGATTTTTGTAAAGGTTGAGTGTAGAAGAATGAAAAATTTCTTCTGTGCGTTGTTTAGTGTAATATGCACATTCATTATCTTATTGGCCCAAATATTGGATGCTGGTTTGAAACATGGAATGCATTATTCAATAAATGATCCATCAGGATTTGTATTGCTAAATTTGGGGAATTATTTATATTTCTTTATATATTTTTATAATTTGCCAGAATTTAAGGAAGAACTCACAGCATTATGAAAGTGCAGAGCTACCACCCTTCAGTTAGTGCCTCCTTAAAATTTTCAAACTAGGTGCCTCACTTGTGTGACTTTAGTCCTGCCTGAAAAAGAGGTTCAGCTTCATATGTCAAACTGATGCCCCTTGTCATATGGGTGTCATGCTTTCCCCTCATTTCCCTGATATAAGAAGAAGAAACTTGGCAAGGTTGAGCATTGAAGACTGACAATTCAAATAATTACAGGAAATAAGTGACTCTTTCAAAATTGCCAACATGATTTTTAAATTCCACTACTGCTCTAAGTACAACAATCACAGTCAATAAATTCTCCTTCTCTCTGGTTCTATATGATCACACATTTTTAGAAACACTATAGCTATTACTGTGACTAAGTACTTCAGTTTCTTAATTTCCCAAAGATTTCTACTCCATCTTCATTTCATCCTAAACCAATATTGTAATAATCTATATAAACACAGTAACACCACAAGATGAAGATTACTCTTCTCAACAAAGAGGTGGAGTGTTCTTCAAATATATAAGCAACTTTGTAGGAAAGAAAAGACATTCTCAAACTGTGTAGTTCACGCAGACTAATTACAAATGTATTGCAGCATTTATGGAGTCCCTGGGTAGTACAAAAGCTTAACATGCTTAGACATGCTCAGATCTTAAATGAAAGTTTGGAGGCTGTGTTTTTTTTTTTTTTTTTTTTAGTTGTGCTTTGTCATTTGTTATACCAATTTAATTGAAGCATTCTCATTTTATAAAATCCATAACATGTTTCTGGGAGATTGGTATCTGGGTGGCAGAGTGATTAAGAGCTCAGCTG
>NW_006921750.1:2578294-2591642 GCF_000298275.1 Orycteropus afer afer | reverse complement strand
ACTACCGGTGATTCTTCTTTGTTTCCAACTTTTGCATTCCAGTCACCAGTGATAATTAACACATCCTGATTGCATGTTTGGTCAATTTACAGAGCAGAGTGTGTTTTACATTCAACCTTTCGTGTACATTTTATTTCTCTCCCCAATTACCATCTGCAACCCTAACCCACCCTCTTCCCTGACCTTCCCATTAACATCCGCACGTGGCCCTCATAGTTATGCACTCCTGTCTGCCCTGCATTTCCTCCCTATGAATGTTGCCCCTCTGGTGTCCCATGGTCTATTGCACCAAGGCATGCCTCTCCATAGAGTATGTGGGTGTGTCACCCTGGGTTGAGTGGTCTGCATGTAAGTCTTATTTACTATTGGGCTCAGAGCCAGCCCCCAGGAGTGAGTTTTATTCTGGTCCCAAGGTGTATCCCAGGGCCATAGTATTGGGGGTACAACCAGACTCCATCTGACCAGTAATACTAGTCATTATTGTGTCTTTGGATTTTGTTCCATATTTTTCCTCCCACTCTATCCAGGATCTCCAGCTTTGATCCTTTCCCGAGTGGTTGGCATTGGTAGCCAGACACCATCTACTTCTTGTGGTCTCAAGATCCATTACGTCCTAGGGCTGATTGTTTCCAAATGCTCTTGTTGCTTTACACTCTTCTTCACTTCTGACAATAGGAGACAATTAGCTGCATCTTAGATGGCTGCTGGAAAGCTTTTAAGACCCCAGTTGCTACTCTCTGATGTAGGTTGTAGAATACATTTTTTATGTATTGTGTTGTGCCAGTTGAGTCTAGTGTCCACCAATACTATGGTCCTGAGTAGATAGATCCATTGGAACTCTCTCCTACAGTATCTGGTTGTCTATGAGGGATTGCTCTATGTCTGTCTTCTGTTGTTTCTGTAATGATTGTGGGTATTTTGTATTACTGGTATCTGTGCAAGTTTGTCCTCAGCTGAATCTATCTTTGGTCTAGGGTATATTCCTGTTCACTGACCCCCATCTGATATTCTCAGATGTTTATGTATTCATCTGTAGCCTGGTGTTTGGTGTCAATGGTAATGCAGTACTATGGATATACTGGTATTAGCCTCTGTCATCCATATTTTATACGCACAATTTAGTGTCCTCCCTTTCGCCATTGTTATCATGGTGGTCACAGACTCTTTCCATAACATCCCTCCCTTTACACACCTCAGTGTGTGGCTACCAAGTAGCCCAAAATTATTCCCTCCTGTTCCCTCCCCACTTTGGTAACCTACAAAGTGAGTTCCCTTCCTTAAGCAAGCTCTTCCTTGTCTTTTTACAGTAATGGGCTCATACAGTATGTCTTTCTGCAATTGAGTTATTTCACACAGCATAATGTCTTCCACGCTCATGCATGTTGTGAGATGATTTGCATATTCTTCATTGTTCTTTAATGTAGTACAGTATTCCATTGTGTGAATGATATTTCCAATCATTTGTTGATGGGCATGTACGTTGTTTCCATCTGTTTGCCTATAGTGAATTGTGCTGTGATGGACATAGGTGTTCATATGTCTGTTCCTGTCCTGCCTCTCACCTCTTTAAAATATATTCCTAGTAAGGGAATTGCTAGTTCAAATGGTATTTATAATTTCAGTTTTTACAGGAAACACCATACAGTTTGCCACAATTGTACCATTTTACAGTCCCACCAGCAAGCAGTGTATGAGAGTTCCAATCTCTCCCCAACCTTATCAGCATTTGCTATTTTCTCTCCTGTTGAACTTTGCTATTATTGCTGGGGTGAGATGATATCTCATGGTTGTTTTGATTTGCATCTCTCTAATGATTAAAGATTGCAAACAATTCCTCATGTATTTGTTGGCCGCCAGCATATTGTCTTTAGTGAAGTGTCTATTCATGTTTCTTGTCCATTTTTGAATTGAATTGTCTGTCTTTTTGGTGTAGAGATGTTGAAGTTTTCTATAGATTTTGGAGCTATGTCCTTTGTCAGATATGTCATAGGCAAATATTTTCTCCCAATATGCATGCTCTCTTTTTACCCTTTTGATGAAGTCTTTTGATGCACATAGAATTTAATTTTTAAAAGCCCCCAATCATCTACCTTCTCTTCTACCTCCTGTGCATTCTAGGTTATGGTTGATAGTCTATTTATGCCATAAATTAGGACTCCTAGATTTGCCCCTATTTTATCTTTGATGAATTTCATAGTTTTGGGTTTTAAATTTCAGTCTTTGATCCAACTTGAGTTTGTTTTTTTATATGGGGTGAGGTATGGGTCTTGTTTCATTTTTCTGTAAGTGGATATCCAATTTTGCGAGCACCATTTGTTAAAGAGGCTATCTCTTCCCCATTTAATGGATTTTGGACTTTTGTCGAAGATCAGCTGTCCATAGATGGATGGGTCTATTTCTGGGTATTTGACTCTGTTCCATTGGTCTATCTGTCTATCATTGTACCAGTACCACACTGTTTTGAGTAATGTGGCTATATAGTAAGTTTTGAGATCCAGGAGTGTGAGACCTCCCACTTTGTTCTTCTTCAGTAGTGATCTGCTTATCTGAGGTGTCTTTCCTTTCTATATGAAATTATTAATTGGTTTTTCCATGTCCTTAAAAATTTTTGTTGGTTTCTGGACTGGGATTGCATTAAATGCATAGAAAGCTTTGGGTAGTATTGACATTTTCACAATATTTACTCTTCTTATCCATGAACAAGGCAGGTTCTTCCATTTATATTGATCCCTTGTTGTCTCCCGTAGGAATGTTTTATAGTTTTCTTTGTATAGGTCTTTTGTGTCTCTAGTAAGATTTATTTCTAGATACTTTATCTTTCTAGTAGGTATTATAAATGGCATTGTTTCCTTCATTTCCTTTTCAGAGGCCTCTTTGTTGGTGTAGAGGAATTCAACTGATTTTTTATGTTGACCTTGTATTCTGCTACTTTGCTGAATTTCTCTATTAGTTCCAGTAGTTTTTTTGTTTGTTTGTTTGTTTTTTACTGAGTCTACTGGGTTTTCTATGTACAGGATCATGTAATCAGCAAATAGAAATAGATTTACTTCCTCTTTGCCATGTTGGATGCCTTTTATTTCTCTTTCTTGTCTTATTTTCCTGGCTAGGACTTCCAAAACAATGCCAAATAGGAGTGGTGATAGAGGGCGTTCCTGTCTGGTTCCTATTCATAAGGGGAATGCTTTGAGCCTTTCTCCATTAATAATAATGGCTTTGCATATATGCCCTTCGTTATGTTGAGGAATTTCCCTCCTAGCCCTATTTTGGTTAGAGTTCTGAGCAGGAATTGGTGTTGTATTTTATCAAATGCATTTTCTGCATTGATTGACATGATTGTATGGTTCTTTTGTTTTGTTTATGTGATGAATTACATTGATTGTTTTTCTGATGTTGAACCATCCTTGTACACCAGGTATAACCCACTTGGTCAGGATATATTACTTTTTTACTATGTTGTTGAACTGTGTTGAGTAGGATTTTGTTAAAGACTTTTGCATTTATATTTATGAGGGTAACTGGTCTGTAGTTTTCCTTTTTAGTGATGTCTTTTCCTGGTTTTGGAACCAGGGTTATGTTAGTTTCATAAAATGAGTTTGGAAGTATTCCATCTTTTTCTATGTTCTGGAATAGCTTGAATTGTACAGGTGTCAACTATTGCCTGAACGTTTGGTAGAATTCAAAGCCATCAGTGCCAGGACTTTTTCTTGTGGGACTTTTTTTTTTTTTTTCTTTTGTTTGTTTGTTTGTTTATGACCTTTTCAATTTCTTCCTTTGTTATGAGTCTGTTCAAGTATTCTATCTCTGAGTGGGACAGTTTAAGTAGGTCTTGTGATTCCAGAAATTTGTCCATCTTTTCTAGGTTCTCAAATCTCTTGGATTACAGTTTTTCATAATATTCAGTCAGTATCTTTTTTTATTTCAGTTGGTTCTGTTATGATGACACCCTTTTTGTTTACTACTCTTATAATTTGTTTCTTCTCTTTCTTTTCTTTTGCTAGATTTGCTAATGTTTTGTCTTAATTTTGTTAATCTTTTTGAAAAATCAGCTTCTTGTTTTATTGATTTTCTCTTTTGTTTTCTGTTTCATTTATTTCTGCTCTGATCTTTATTATTTCTGTACTTCTAGATACTGTAGGATTCTTTTGTTCTTTTTGATGTTCTGGAGTTGTTGAGTTAGAGTGTTGGTTTTGTTTGTTTCCTCTTTTTTGATGTATGCATTTTATTGCTATAAATTGGCCTCTGAGTACTTCTTTTGCTGTGTCCCATAGGTTTTTGTAAGATGTATATTCATTTTCTTTTGTTCTAGGAATTTTTTTAATTTCACTATTTATTTCTACTATTATCCAGTAGTTTTTGAGCAGTGTATTATTCAATTTCCACATGTCTGATGTTTTTATTCCTTGATCTTCCTCTTATTAATTTCTTATTTTATAGCATTTTGGTCTGAGAAGATGCTTTGTAGTATTTCAATGTTTTTGAATTTATTGAGCCTTGTTGTATTTCCTAAAATATGATCTATTCTGGATAATGATGCATGGGTACTGGAGAAGAATGTGAATTGTCCTTTTGTTGGGTAGAGTGTTCTGTATGTCTATGAAGTCATGTTAGTTGATTGTGTTGTTGAGTTCTTTTGTATCTTTGTTTAATGTTTTTTTTTTTTTCCTAGTTGATCTCTCCCCATTGAAAGTGGTGTGTTAAAATCACTTACTACTATTGAAGAGTTGTCTATTGTCCCTTTCAATTTGATTAATATTTGCTTCATGTATTTTGGAGCACTTTCATTGGGTGCATAGATATTTATTATGGTAATGGCTTCTTGGCCAATTGACCTTTTCAGCATCACATAGTGACCTTCTTTGTCTCTTATGTTGTTTTTCAGCTTAAAGTCTATTTTATCAGAAATTAATATTGCCACTCCTGCTCTTTTTTGGTTACCATTGGCTTGGGTATATTTTTTTGCACCCCTTAACTTTTTTTTTTTTTTCAATTTTTATTGTGATTTGGGTGAATGTTTACAAAGCAACTTCATTTTCCGTACAGCAGCTCACATACACTTTGCCTCATGACATTGACTACAATTTCCCACAATGCAACAGCTCCCTTCCTACTTCCTCCACATAGTTACCTCTCCCCTCTGTCCTTCCATCCTATGCATTCCTGCCCCTCAAGCTGTCTCCCTGTGCTTACACAGACTTTCTATTGTCCCATGATTGATCTCTCCAAGGAGTGTTTTTATCTATTATATATGTTCAGCTCATATGCCTGTCTCTTGTTTGTTTAGAAGCCACAAGAGTAGATTCAATTCTAGACCTAAAGGGCAACTAGGCATCATAGTCTCAGTGGTTCCATCAGGTTCTATCATACCAGTAAAATTGGCACCCCTTTTTTTTTTTTTAATGATTTTGAGTTTTGTTCCACATTGTTCTCATACTGTATCCAGGATCTCTTACAGAGATCCCCCTCCAAGTGGTTGACAGTAGTAGCTAAGCACCATGTAGTTCTCCTGGTCTCATAGTTGAATAGGCTGACAATTGCATATCCGCCCTTTAACTTTTAGTTTGCTTTTATTTTTGTTTCCAAGATGGATCTCTTGTAGGTAGCATGTCAATGGGTCTTCTTTTTTTATCCAGTCTGCCACTCTCTTTCTCTTGGTTGGTGCATTTAGTCCATTCACATTGAGTGTAATTAGTGATAGTTATGAATTGATTGTTGTCATTTTATTGTATTTTTTGTCATGTTGTTGGAATTTCTTTGGTTTATAAACTTTTCTGTGCTGAGTTCATTTTGTTATCAAGTATTTCCTCTCTTTTCTTTTTTATTGTTAGTTTTGTGCTTATTAAACCCATGTTTTCTGTCCTTCTGGGTTTGCTTAGGGAGATTGTTCATTTTCTCTGTGGTTACCTTAGAGTGAATTCTTGTCTCTATATTTTTTTAAACAGTCTGTGCTATGAGGACACTGTCCTGTTTTCCCCTCCATTTGGAAGTTTTGTGCCTACAACTTGTATTCCCTGTATTTGGTTAGTGGCTGCTGTCTTGCACAGATTGACTTCCTTGTTTTTTAATGTACAATGCTTTATGGTCTTATTTTGAGCATCTATTTCTGCTTTAGTTTTAAAGTTGATGTCATGTGTCCTGCTTTGTTGTTCTCTGTTGTGGGTTGTCTATTGGAAGGACTTCCTTCAGCATTCCTTGTATAGTTTGTCTGGTTTTCACAAAATCCTTTCATTTCTATTTGTCTATGAATGTCTTGCTTTCACTCTCACATTTGATGGACAGTTTGGCTGGATACAGGATTCTTGGTTGGAAGTTCTTTTCCTTCAGTGTTTTATATATGCTGTTCCATTGCCTTTTTGCATGTGTGGTGTCTGGTGAGTAATCAGAACCCAGCCTAACTGCTTGATGGTTATAAGTAATATTTCTTTTGTCCCAAGCAGCTTGCAGGATTCTTTCTCTTTAGTTTTAGAGAGTTTGATAATGGTCTGGCTTGGTGTTTTTCTCTTGGGATCTGACATTTTTGGAGTTATTTGAGCTTCTTGGACAAATATCTTTCTTCCTTCATGATATGGGGGAAATTTTTTGTTAGTAAATCCTCCACAATTTTCTCAGTCTTTCATTCTTTTTTTTTCTTTCTTTTTTTTTTTTTTCAGGAATTGCAATGAGGCATATGTTTTTTATTTTTATATCACCTCATATAACTCTTAGTTTCTCTTCATTTCTCTTAAATATATTTTTCTGATTTTTCTTCATACAGGCTGTTGTCAAGGGATTTATCTTCTAGATGGGAAGTGTATTCTTCAGCCTCTACTCACTGCTATTGAGTCAGATCTGACTCACAGCAACCCCTCCTTGGGTTTTGGAGGCAGTAACGGTACAGTAGATCGCCCAAACTTCCTCCCGAGGAGTGGCTGATGATTTTAAACTGCCAGCCTTCTGAGTAGCAGTCACATGCCTTAGGCACTACACCTCCAGAGCTCCCATTCTTCAGCCAGTTGTAGCCTATTATTTTGTACTTCCTCTGTGTTTTGTAATTCTTTAATTTTCATATTCATCTTCTGGATTTCCAACTGCTGTTTTGGTATGAGTTCTAATTGTATATTAATCTTGTTATTTTGTTCTTAAACGGTTTTCCTGAATTTTTCCAGGGTACTGTCTGTGTTCTCCTTGGTTCTGTTTGGGGTTTCCTTAAGTTCTAGAAACATACCTTCTAAATTCTTTCCCAGGTAATTCTATTGTCTCCTCTTCCTCCATGTTTAATGAGACTTTGGTTTGGTTTTATTTCTATTGTCTTATCCTCTTTTTTTTTTTTTTTTTAATTTGAGGTTGCCTGTTGTTTCCTAGACATTTTGAAGTTGTCTTTAAGTGTTAGTTATATAGTGATTTTTTTTTTGTATTGATATTATGATTTAAAATTTTTGCAAATGTGGAGCTGGTGTATTTTATTTTATTGGTTATTAATTCAGGTGTGCTGTGTTGCTCTGCAGTTTTCTTTGTGATGATGGAATCACTGTGAGGAATGTGGATGCAGGTCTCTTCTCATCATGAAAGAGGTATAGGACTTGAGCCAGCAGGTCTTGTGGTGGCTTAATGTGGCTTTTCTGTTGGATGAGGCAGGGGAGAGTTGGGGAAAGGAGGAAAAAAAAAAGAGAGAGAGAAAATGTTCCAAGACCCCAGTAGCCATTTCCAGGCTTTTGAACAGGCTTCTGCTGATGATGTTATACTGCTACTCACAGGCCCACAGCTCAATTTTGGCAAAAGTCCCTAATGGTTAGGAGGCTACCACTTTCTGCCAGGTTCAGACAACCACAAAAACCCTGAAATCCAGACCCCTCCATGCCAAAAAGCTGTCCTGGAATAGCTGCCCTGAGTTGCACTGTGAGTTCATCCCAGGGCCTGCCCACCTTTGGCATGCTTCCTTCTCTGCTCCCAATTCAGCAGTGCCCAGAGCCTTCTCTGCTCTACTTCTCAGAAGTGCCACCCTCCTAGTGGTCCCAAAGATACTGACAAAATCTGGTGTTGAAAGTAGGTGTGTGGAGTGGCTACAGTCCTTCTGGTACATTCTTTCCACTGCCCCAGGGAGCCATCCTATGTCCCATCTTGCCAGCTGGTCAGCACTCCACAGGGAAGGTTCATTTATTTTTATTCTTTCTGGCTGTTTACACTGCCTCTTTCTCCTTTCTTCTCCTACTCCCCTGAGTTTTGCCTTCTCTGACTTAGTGAGCTGTTCAGAGCACCAGAATCCCTGCTTCAAACTGCTGCACCTAGTTTTCAGGTATTAAGATGCTAGAGGGAACTGACGTGTGGCCTACAGGCAATACACCATCTTCCAGGACTCAAAAAAGTTTGGAGGTTTGATTCCACCTAAAGGCACTTCAGAAAAGGGCCAGGCAATCTGCTTCTGCAAAATCAGATATCAAAAACTCATTAGAGAGGCAGGGCAATATGATAGAGTAAGTAGTCAGCTCACTTTTACCCCCCAACAACTAAACAACTGAATAATATATAAAAATAGTCCCTGACTAAGATCCAAGATCTACAGGCAGCAGCGGAAGTGTTGGAAAATTGAGGGGAGTCCAGAAACAGGAAAGAGGATGGGCGGAGTTGGCACAGAAGCTGGGATATTCTAACTGCTGGCACTTGTATGACTCAGTGAATCTTAACTATTTTGGGGCAGTTATGGACAACATTCTGAAAAAAGGACATAGAATAGGAGCTTAACTGAGGAAGCTGTACCCCAACTATTAAGTCAACACTGTGTGACAGATTAGCTGTGAGAGTTTGTGGGCCACAACCTTGGTAAAAGAAAAGGGAGACTGAAGCACAATGAGTGAGTGCTGTTGGATCTCTCTAAGACCTGAGATGGACAGACCCAGACATAATGAAAATCCACATGACCCTGTCTTTAACCTAGGACAGGAAAAATATATCACACAGGCAACACAGAGGGAAACAATGGGCTCCCACCCTGCCCAAAGCAGAACATCATGGGGAAGTCTGTATATGGGTGCCCATAAGATAAGGAAATAAATAAATCCTCATCTTTTTCTTGGGAAAATTGAGCCCCACTTGATTGTGGACCATCAGCATCCCTGACCAGCAGAAATCCTCTGTGCATGTGCATTGAGCTTCAGTGAAAGATGTCCCAATTTCCATACAGAGGGTTGAAGTTAGTGAAGTTCAGGCTTTTGAACAGGCTGCTGCTGCTGATGTTATACTGCTACTCACAGGCCCACAGCTTAATTTTGGCAAAAGTCCCCAATGGTTAGGAGGCTACCACTTTCTGCCAGGTTCAGACAACCACAAAAACCCTGAAATCCAGACCCCTCCATGCCAAAAAGCTGTCCTGGAATAGCTGCCCTGAGTTGCACTGTGAGTTCATCCCAGGGCCTGCCCACCTTTGGCATGCTTCCTTCTCTGCTCCCAATTCAGCAGTGCCCAGAGCCTTCTCTGCTCTACTTCTCAGAAGTGCCACCCTCCTAGTTGTCCCAAAGATACTGATAAAATCTGGTGCTGAAAGTCAATCTGTGGAGTGGCTATAGTCAAAGTCTGAGAAGACAAAGATTGCCCACCACACCAGCAAAGGCAGTCACAACAGGGAGAATCAGCCAAAATAAACACAAAAAGACTTAAGCTCCCAGATAAAACCTCAGAAAAAAATTGATTCAGAAGAGAAGATTGCCCTCTGGTGGTCCTTAGGAAAAGAAAACCACAGTATCATCAAGTCAATTCCAACTCAAGGCAACCTCGTGAGTAGGAGAAGGTAGCAGAGCTAAACCTAATAAATATAATTCTCTTGACAATCAGAAAACGTATAATTTTAAGATAGCTTTTAAAAGTTATGAAAATGCCCACTTTCAACAAAAAATATTAAAACACACAAAATTGCAAAAGAAGAAGGATTTATCAAAAGAAGAACATGAATAGGAAATATCTCCTGTGGCAACAAGGTCAATGGAAAAAAAAAAAAACAGAAACATCCAGAGAACAGTTATAAAAATGTTTAAGGAAAGCAAAAATCATACAGAAAACAAGATAATGTAGATCAGGAGACCAACTGAAAAACAAAATGAGAAACTGAAAAACAGCAACAATAACAGAAAAAATAGAACTACTGGACTTGAAAAATAAAACAAATGAAGTAGAAAGTGCTTGAGAAACACTCAACCAGTCAACAGTAGTTGAACATACAGAATATAGAATATGCTAACTAGAAGACAGAGTAACTGAGATAATTGTGTTTCAAGAGAAAAGAGCAAAGAAAAACAAATAATGCCAAGTGGAAATATGGGATTCAATGAAAAATATCTAACAGAATTATTTGAATTACAGAGCACCATGACAGTAATAAAGGCATAGAAATAATTTTCCAAGATAATCATAAAGGATTTCCAAGACTTGCACAGAAAACAAAGACTGAAATACAAGAAGCTATATGAATGTCAACTAGAAGAAGTACAAAAGCCTTTTGTCATCTTCTAAATGAAACTCCTGAAAACCAAAGACAAGGAGACAATTCTGAAAGCAGCAAGAGAAAAAGAGAAAAGCATAATATATCAAGAGTCTTTCAGAAGAATTAGTGCAGATTTCTCTCCAGAAACTCTAGAGGTCAGAAGGCAATGGATATATATATAATGTTGAACAATTTCCAACCAAGAATGCTTTACCCAGCAAAGCTTTCATTCAAAAAAGAGGTAGGAATCAATACAATACCAAATAAATAGAAGCTCAGGGAATTTGCTGCTACTAAACCAGCTCTGCAACTATAACTTAAGAAAGTTCTCAAAATGGAAAAGCAAGAGTATTAAACAAATTATAAATAATAAATTATTTTATTATTTATAAATTATAAATAATAAATTATAAACTCAAATTTATAGGTAGGAAAAAATGAGATAGAATTTCAAAAAATAAAATAAAAACACAAAAACATGGTCAATCTTATGGACCAAATATTCAATATTTCAGGGAGTAAACATAATTTTATCCCACAAGCAATACAAAATAAAACTCACAAGCAATAAGCACAAATTAATCATATGGATATAAAATATTCAATGATGTTACTGGAGAGTCATCAAGAAAAATAAGAGAAGGAGTAAATCAGTAATAGATTTAATATGTCAATGTTGTTCATATACTAAAGTTGTCACAATTGCTAGTTGTGAAATGTAATATTTTTGGTAACAACTAAAAAATCACCTAGATAAAAATACACAAATGATGGAAAAAAATAGAAAAATAAAAAGATACATCACAAGAAAGCAGCAAAACACAATAAAAGAAAAATAACAATAAAAGACAAAGAAGACATGAAACACTCAAAAAACAAATATCTAAATGAATGAGGCAGACACTTCTTTTTCTTCATTGTTGTTGTTGTGTTTGCCATCAAGTTGGATCCGACTCATAGTGACCACTTCTTGGGTTTCCTAGGCAGTATCTCTACAGACATAGATTGCCTAACCTTCCTTCCAAGGAGTAGCTGATAGGTTTGAACCACCAACCTTCTGGTTAGCAGTCAAATGCCTTAGGCACTAATGGTCTAAACTCCCCATCCAGAAAATAGAATGCAAGAATGGATTTAAAAAATAGAGAGAGTTCTGGTAAGATGGCAGAATAGGCAGAAAGATTGTGCAGACCCTCTTCAACAATGAAAAGGGGAACCAATTAACACAGACACAGAAGATAATCCTGGACCCCTGAGGCTTGAAGGGAAGGATATAGAAGTGGATGGAATAAACTCCAACTAGCAGAAGAATTCACATGAAAATACCAAAAAAGGAGACATACAGAGCTGTGGTCTGGCAGGGATCCTGAACAATCCTGATGGCACAGACAGCTTGCTGAGTGGTGGTAGGACCTAGGAATTAACCTAAGAATCAGCCCTGCTAGCCAGGGACTGCATGGAGGACTGCTCTGGTGGCTCGAGAATAAAAGACAAAGCAGCAGCAAAGAGGAAGGTGGGATGAGTTGTGGACTTTTGCCTGTCTGGAGGGTGCACCCATTTTGATATTTAAAGCAACAGCACTCTCCAAGATTCCAGGGGCTTAAGAACAGGTTCTGCTTGCCAGTAACCCCAAGGACATTCCGGACCTGGACGACTGAAAAGGTGCGAAATTCCCCTTGTTACTCTTATACCCAACTCATGCTTGGTGAATGGAGGTGTGGTCATCTCCCACTCCCACGCACCTTCTGGGCCGGCAGGAATTCCATCCCAGTCTGTATGCTTGGATGGAGACTGGGTGCCCTGTCCTACCTTGCCTACCCATCCCCTGATTTCTTTCTTTTTTTTTTTCACTTTTTTTTTCTGCTTTTTAGTTTGTTTGTTATTGTCTGTTTTAAAATTATTATTATTAATAATACTTTTGTCCTTTTTACCATTATTCTTTATTCTTCTCCTCCCAGGTCTTAGTTTTCAGCTTTTTTTTCTTTTCCCTCTTGCAAAATTTTATGGTTTTTTTTTATTTTTTTTCATGGTTAACCCCATTCATTACTTTTCTTTTTGTATTTTCCCCATTTTTTTCTTCATTATTCTCCTTCCCTACATTTTTCTTCTTATTGCCCTATCCACAGATATTGCAGGTTTTCCTGTTTTTTTCTTCTTCTTTTTTCATTTTTTCTACCTTTTGGTTACTGTTCCTGTGTGATTACATGGTGTATTTTTTGTCTATGTGCTTTTAGTCTTTTGATGGTTATTCAATTGTAATTTTTGTCTAACTGAGTGGGAGACAAAAACAGTCCCCAAAAGAGACAACTATGCCCACAACTCCTGCAACTTCACTTACAGAGTGAGAGCCACCACCTCCTTCTCCACCAACTGGCCAATGATAAAAAACCACCAAGAAGAGTCTGAATCACCCTTGGCTGCTCTTCAAAAACAGTTAACAGAGAAGTAAAAACAACAATGCCAGGATGTGTCAGAGACAACAGGCCATCACAGTCCACAGAAATAAGCAAGAAAAAGTGATAGAAACAAGGAAGAAGGATACACACCCAGAACACATCCCTGAGAAAGAAGCAGCACTGGAACTCTCTGATAAGGAATTCAAAAGAATTATATTTAGGAATCTTGAAAGGATTGAGAGACAGACCAAAGATAACACAGAAAAAATGCTAGTAGAATTTTGGAAGAAAATACAAGAACAAAATGAAAAAAAAAAAAAATAAATGAAAAATTAGAAATGATTCTAAATCTACTGATAGAAATCCAGAAGACTAACACTAAATTGTCAGAAATAGATAACACAGTGGAAGGGCAAAGTATTAGACCTGATGCAATGAAAAACAGAATTAATGAAATTGAAGACAAATACCTGAATACTTCTTTGGAAAGGGATCAATCAGAAAAAAA
>NW_006921750.1:2562897-2575044 GCF_000298275.1 Orycteropus afer afer | reverse complement strand
CCTCTTGCCACAGATGTAGTCAATCTGATTCCTGTGTGTTCCATCTGGTGAAGTCCACATGTAGAGCCGCCATTTGTGTTGTTGAACAAAGATGTTTGCAATGAACAAGTCGTTGGTCTTGCAAAATTCTACCATGCAAGTTCCAGCATTATTTCTGTCACCAAGGCCAAATTTTCCAACTACCGGTGATTCTTCTTGGTTTCCAACTTTTGCATTCCAGTCACCAGTGATAATTAACACATCCTGATTACATGTTCGGTCAATTTCAGACTGTAGAAGATGATAAAAATCTTCAATTTCTTCATCTTCGGCTTTGGTGGTTGGTGCATAAATTTGGATAATATTCATATTAACGGGTCTTCCTTGTAGGCGTATGGATATTATCCTATCACTGACAGCATGGTACTTCAGGACAGATCTTGAAACATTCTTTGTGATGATGAATGCCACACCATTCCTCTTCACACTATCATTCCCGGCATAGTAGATCACATGGTTGTCTGATTCAAAATGGCCAAAACCAGTCCATTTCAGCTCACTAATGCCAAGGATATCAATCTTTATGTGTTCCATTTCATTTTTGACATCTTCCAATTTTCCTCGATTCATACTTCATAAATTCCATTTTCCGATGATTAATTGATGTCTGCAACTGTTTCTCTTCAATTGAGTGGTGCCACATCAGCAAATGGAGGTCTCGGAAGCTTTATCTTATCCATAGGACTAAGGCTGGGTTTACTCAGATGATGCACTCTTTCCCAGTCCTATTTTGAGAGCCTTCTAACCTAACCGGACTATTCATAAAGTTGCGTGGTAACGTATCAAACAGTGTTTCTTTGCTATTCATAAGGTTTTCCTTGGCCAATTATTTGAGAAGTGGATGGCCTCTTCCTTCTTCCTAGTCTGTCGCAGTCTGTAAGCTGGGCTGATACCTGTGCACCATGTGCATCCTGCTGAGTTAGAAACACCAGTGACTCACCCTCAAAACTCACATCTGCAAGTCACCATTGTAGGACAAACTGACAGACAAGTTTGTCTCCCTGTTGGAAACCTCTCGTACCACCCTTACCTGGGTCCCTGCAGCTGACTCCTCCTCTGTCCAGATTCATAGGCCTTTTAATCCCCTTTCTACTGCTCTTCCCCCCTGCTGCTTTGGGTGTGCCTGAGTTCCTCTCTTCACCTAGATCCCTGCAACTGACTGCTCTTCTTTCTGAGTTCCTTGCTTTTATTCCCCTTTTTCCTGCTCTCCCGCACTGCTGCTTTGGGTGTGCCTGAGTTCCTCTCCCCACTTGGATCCCTGTGGCTGACTGTTCCTCTGTTAGAGTTCCTGGCTTTTTTATCCCCTTTTTCCCACTCTCCTGCCCTGTTGCTTTGGGCATGCCTGAGTTTCCTCTTCTGACCTGGATCCCTGCGGCTGATTGGTTCTCTATCTGAGTTCCTGGCTTTTAATCCCTTTTTTCCTGCTCTTCCTCACTGCTGCTTGGGTGTGCCTGATTTCCCTCTCCCCACCTGGATCCCTGTGGCTGACTGCTCCTCTGTCAGAGTTCCAGGCTTTTAATCTCCTTTTTCCTGCTCTCCCTCACTGCTGCTTTGGGCATGGCTGAGTTCCTCTCCTCACCTGGATGCCTGCACTGACTGCTCCTCTGTTCGGGTTCCTGGCTTTTTTATCTCCTTTCTCCTGTTCTCCTGCCCTGCTGCTTTTGGTGTGCCTGATTTCTGTCTCCTCACCTGAATCCCTGCGGCACTGTTCCTCTGTCCATGTTCCTGGCTTTTTTATACCCTTTCTCCCACTTTCCCCCCACCCCCCTGCTGCTTTGGACATGCCTGAGTTCCTTTCCTCACCTGGATCTCTGCAGCTGACTGTTGCTCTGTCCGGAGCAAAAATTTTCCAATGGTTTTCAAATTTGTAAATGCTTTTAAAGAACTAGCTTCTTGTTTCATTGATTTTCTATATATTTTGTTTGTTTTCTATTTCATTTATTTCTTCTCTGATCTTTATTATTTCCTTATTTCAGATACTGCAGGATTCTTTTGTTGTTCTTTTTCTAATTGTTTGAGTTCTGAGTTAGAGTGTTGATTTTATTTCTTTTTTTTTTTTTATGTGTGCATTTATTGCTATAAATTGACCTCTCAGTACTGCTTTTGCTGTGTCATATAGGTTTTGGTAAGATATATCTTCATTTCTGTTTGTTTCTAGGAATGTTTTTAGTTAACTTTTTATTTCTTCTATTACCCAATAGTCTTTGAGCAGTGTATTATTCAACTTCCACATATTTGATGTTTTTCCTTGATCTTCCTCTTATTAATTTATAATTTTATAGCTTTGTGATCTGAGAAGGTGCTTTGTAGATGTGGTAGTTATGTTTGTGTGTCAGCTTGGCTGGGCCTGGTAGAGTGACTGGGCAGCTGGTGGTAGTTATTCCCCATATGAGACTGGCAATCAACTATATGGTGGGATCTACCACATGCAGCTGAGTAGTTGACTTTGGGATGTGGTCTGCTTTCTGTAGTTAAGGAGAAGCCTTGGGGATGGTCTCAAGGCTATGGCATGCTTGGACCCTGCATGTAGCCCTGTTATTGCTCAGCAGCCTGCTATGCTCTGCCAACCTTGGGACTTAAAATGCACTTAAGTTAATGGCTTGCCATGTGGTTTGGTAACATTGGGACTATGTCTTTTTCTTTGTCAACCTTGGGGCTTCTCAGCCTCAGTAGCCAGTGTCTGTCTGAGTGAAGAATTGCCTCTAGCTCCAATGGGCCAGGAGCAGGAGGCAGAGCTGGACCTCAAGGTTGAGGGGCTTTCACAAAGCCCCTAGAGCCTGGCACTTTGAACTTGTACTTAAAGCCTCCAAATTGTAAGAGAATAAACTCCTGTTTGTTAAGGCTATTCCATTTGTCGTATATTCTTTTCACAGTGGCACCAAGTAACCAGGACCATATTATTTCAATGCTTTTTTTTTTTTTTTTAATTTATTGAGGTTTATTTTATGTCCTAATGTATGATCTATTCTGGAGAATGATTTATGTGCACAGGAGGAGAATGTGAATTGTGCTTTTGTTGGGTGGAGTGTTCTGTATATGTCTATGAGGTCAAGTTGGTTGATTGTGTTTTTGAGTTCTTCTGTTTCTTTGTTGAGTATATTTCTAGTTGATCTGTCCCTGCTTGAAAATAGTGTGTTAAAGTCTCTTACTACGATTGTAGAGTTGTCTACTGTCCCTTTCTATTCAGTTAATATTATGCTTCACATATTTTGGAGCACTTTCATTAGGTGCATAGATATTTATTATGGTAGCATCTTGGTCAATTGACCCTTTCAACATCATATAGTGACCTTCTTTTTCTCTTATGCTATTTTTTAGCTTAAATTCCATTTTATCAGAAATTAATATTGCCACTTCTGCTCTTTTTTGGTTACCATTTCCTTGGTATATATATTTTTTCCATCCCTTAACTTTTAATTTGTTTTTATCTAGGTGGGTATCTTGTAGGCAGCATATTGATGGGTCTTCTTTTCTTATACAACCTGCCATTCTCTTTCTCTTGATTGGTGCATTTACTCCATTCACATTGAGTGTAATTAGTGATAGGTATGAATTGATTGCTGTAATTCTATTTTTTTTTTTTTGTCATGTTGGAGTTTCCATGGTCCATGTACTTTTCTGTGGTGAGTTCATTTTGTTATCAACTATTTCCTCTCTTTTCTTCTTTATTGTTGGTTTTGTGCTTACTGAACCCACATGTTTTCCTTCTTTCTGTGTTTGCTTAGGGGGATTGTTAATTTTCTCTGTGGTTACATTGGAGTGAATTCCTATCTCTTTATTTTTGGAACAGTCTATTCTATAAGGACATTGTCCTGTTTTCCTCTCCATTTGGAATGTTTGTATCTAGAACATTTATTCCCTGTATTTGGTTAGTTGCTGTTATCTTGTGCAGATTGGCTTCCTTGTTTTTATTGTACAAAATGTTTTGGTCTTATTTAGAACATCTATTCCTGATTTGGTTTGTGTTGATGTCATGTGGCCTGATTTTGTTGTTCTCTGCTGCCGGTTCTCTACTGGAAGGACTTCTGTAAGCATTTCTTGTAGAGTTTATCTGGTTTTCACAAAATCCCTTAATTTCTGTTTGTCTGAGAATTTCTTGATTTCACCCTTACATTTAATGGACAGTTTGGCTGGATATAGGATTCTTGGTTGGAAGTTCTTTTCCTTCAGTGTTTTACATATGCTGTCTCATTGTCTTCTTTACTGCATGGTTTCTGTTGAGTAATCCAAACTGATTCTAGTTGTTTGTCCAATATAGGTGACATTTCTTGTTTCCCACTCCACTCACAAGATTCTTTCTTTGTCTTTGGTTTTGGAGAGTTTGATTATGATATGTCTTGGTGAATTTCTCTTGGAATCTATCCTGTTTGAGGCGACTTGAGCTTCTTGGACAAATATCATTTCTTCTTTAATGAGATGGGGAAATTTTCTGTTAGTAAGTCTTCCACAATTCTCTCTCTCTCTCTGTCTGTCTCTCTCTTTTGCTTCTTCTTGTTCAGGAATTCAGATGAGACTTATATTGTTTCTTTTCATGTCATCCCATATAACTCTTCATTTCTCTTAAATCTTTGTTCTGATTTTTCTTCACACAGGCTGGTGTCAAGGGATTTATATTCTAGTTGGGAAATTTGTTCTTCACCCAGTTATAGCCTATTCTTTTGTACTTCCTCTGTTTTGTGTAATTCTGTAATTTTAGTATTCATCTTCTGTATTTCTAACTGCTGTTTTTGTATGAGTTCTGATTGTATATTAATCTTGTTATTTTGTTATTGAATGGCTTTCCTGAGTTCTTCCAGAGTACTGTTTGTGTTCTCCTTAGCTCTGTTCTGGGTTTCCTTAAGCTCTTGTAGAGTTCTAGAAACATACCTTCTAAATTCCTTCCTGGATAATTTTAGCTCTGGTAGCATAGTGGCTAAGGCACTTGACTGCTAACCAGAAGGCTGGAGGTTCAAACCCACCAGCCACTCCTCAGAAGGAAGGTTGGGCAATCCTACTTCCATAGTGATACTGCCTCGGAAACACCAGGAGAGGTCGCTATGAGTCAGGGCTGACTTGACGGCACATAAAAACAACAACAACAACTTCTTCCTCCATGTTTAGTTAGATTTATGTTTGAGATTTTATTTCTATTGTCTTATCCTGTTTCTCTCTTTTTTTTTTTTTTTTTTAATTTTGATTTGAGTTTGCCTGTTATTTCCTAGACATTTTGTATTTTTTTTTTTTTTTAACTATTAGGTAAGTATTGATTTTTTTTTTCTTGATTTTTATGACTTAATGATTTTGCAAATGTGGAGCTGGTGTATTTTATTTCATTTTGGTTATTAATTCAGTTGTTCTGGGTTGCTCTGCAGTTTTCTTTGGGGTGATGGAATCACAGTATGGAATGTGGATACAGGTCTCTGTTCATTGTGAATGCAATTTAGGATTGGAGAAGGCAGGTGTTGTGGTGGCTTAATGTGGTTCTTTTATTGGATGAGGCATAGGTGAGGAGGGGAAAGGAGGAAGAAAAGAGAACCAGCTCCAAGGTTCCAGTAGCTGTTTCCAGGAATTTGGGTAGGCTGCTAGTGATGATATTATACTGTCACTCACGGGCCTGCAGCTCCAATTTGGCAAAGACCCCAATGGTTATGGGGGTTGCCACTTTCTGCCCAGTTCTACCACTGGCAAAAGCTCCATACTCCAGGCCCCTCCGTGCCAAAAACCCATCCTGGAATAGCCAGACACCTGCCCCATACCATGATTTCATCCCAGGGCCCACCCACCTTCAGTGTGCTTCCCTCTCTGCCCCCAATTCAGCAGCTACCTGAGCCAGAGGGGTCTCCACTCCATTTCTCAGAAATGCCACCCACCCACTTATCACTAGTCCCAAAGTTACTGATAGAAGCCAATGTTGTGGGTAAATCTCTGGTCCTCTGATATTTCTGCTCCATTGCCCAGGGACCCCTCTGATGCTCCATCTTGCTGGCTCAGACTCTGCAGTGCAGGTTCATTTATTTGTATTCTTCCTGGCTGTTTACCCTGCTTCTCCCTCCTTTCTTCTCCTTCTCCACTGAATCTGGCCTTCTTCAACTTAATGAGCTGTTCAGAGCCCCAGAATCCCTGTTTCAAATTCCTGCACCTAGTTTTTCAGGCATTAAATTGCTAGAGGGAAATAATGTGTGGGCTACAAATAAGATGCCATCTTCCTGTACACCAGATAAAATAGACTTTAAATCAAAATCTATTACAAGAGTTAAAGAAAGACATTACATGAAAATAAAGTGTCATCTAACAAGAAAACATGCTCAAAAATACATTGAAGAAGTACTGACTAATATTAAAAGGAAAAGAAAATACCACAATAATAGTTGAGGACTTCAAAAAACCAATTTCAGTTATAGACAGAACATCTAAAAAGAGGACCACAAGGACATATAGATATTAATAATACCATAAGGTAATTTCATCTGAGAGTCATATATAAAACACTCCACTCATCATCAGAATGATACCATATTTTTACAGAAATTACATGCACATATTATGTTTTTCTTGCTAAATATGCCCTCTCCCTTGAGCTGTTTTTGTAAGAACAGTATGCTATTTTTTCACATGTTGCTTCTAAAGCAACAGTATGCTTATGAAAATATTTCACCAAAGGAGGGTGCAGTCGGCTAAAAGCATAGATTGCATGTTTTATTTGCATAAAATTACAGTGCATATTTTCTCTAGCACACATAGATTATTTCCCAGTATAGACCACATGCTAGCAGACAAAACAATTTTCAACAAATGTTAAAAAATTGAAATCATACAAAGTATATTCTATGACTATAAAGGTATGAAGTTAGAAATCAATAATGGGAAAAATGGGAAAATTAAAGAATACACTACTAAAAACCTATTCTGTTGTAGGAGAAACCAATGATATAAATTTAAAATCCTTAGATTTAAATAAGAATTAAAACATAAAATTATCAAGACCTTTGGGACACAGCAAATCACTACTCAAAGAGAAATACATAGCAATAAATGCCTACACTGATAAAGAAGAAAGATCCAAAATTAATAACTTAAACTGATAATTTGAATAAATAGAAAAGAAAAAGCAAAAGAAGTACAAAGCTACCCAAAAAGGGAAATAATAAAGATCAGGGCATAAATTAATGAAATAGAAAATATAAAAACAATAGAATCAACAATACCTACTGCCATTAAGTCACCTTATAGGATAGAGTAAATATTCCACCTAGTGTTTCCAAGGCTGTAAATATTTATGGAAGCAGACTGCCTCATCTTTCTTCCTTGGAGAAGCTGGTGGATTGCAATTACCAGGCTTTTGGTTAGCAGCTGTATGCTTTAACCACTGCACCACTATGGCTCCTTGGTTCTTTGAATGGATTAATAAAATAGACAAACTATTGGCTAAACTGAACAAAGAAAATAAACACAAGGGAAATAACCAAATAAAGAAATTAAACTGTAGACATTACCATATCAACTATGATAAAGAGGATTGTAAATTACTGTGAAAAAAATCTATTTAAAAAAATTTGAAAACCTAAATGAAACAGGAAATTCCTAGAAACGCACTACCTACTTAAACTAACATAAACAGTGATAGAAAATCCAAAAAAGACCTATTGCAAAATAAGAGATTGAAAATGTCATTTAAAAAACAAACAAACAAAAAAATGCCAACAACAACAAAAACACCTAGGACTAGATCATTACACTGGAGGATTCCACAAAGAATTCAGAGAAAGTTTGACACCAAATCTGCTCAAGCACTTCAAAAAATAAAACGTAAAAGAATGAACACTATCTGAATATTTCTATGAAGCCAGCATAACCCTAATACTTAAACCAGGCAAAGCCACCATAAAAATAGAAAATTACACACTTATATCACTAATGGACATAAATGCAGATATTTTCAACAAAATTCTAGTCAACATAATTCAGCCACATATCCAAGAAAAAAAGAAAAAAAACAAAAACAACCTATGGAGGGAAGATAAGACAGCCTCCTACTGAGATACTCCACTCAATCTCTTCACAAAAATGAAAACAAATGAAGAAGATACAGATGATATTCTTGAAACTCTTTCCATCAAATGAAAGGATAAATAGATTAAATATGGACTAGAAAAAAAGGTGAATGAAAGCAGTGGAGGAGAGATAATGAATGGAAATAAATATGGTCATTTTGTGACAGACAAACCTAGATGAGGAGAAGGCAACTTCAAGGGATCCACAATAAGACAGATGCATAGTGTAAACAAATGCAGAGTGAAGCAAGGTAAGCAGTACATGAACTGAATCTAAAGAAGGGAAGTTGGCAAGAACTTCTGAGACACACCCTACTACAGAACAGAGAGGGAGATAGTAAACAGGGATAGGACCACTCATCAGTAGTGGTTCCTATTCATTTGGATTGAAGGCCCTTGTGGAGGGGAAGGCCTCTGAGTTGGCAGCTGAAGACATGAATTTTTGGCAACCTCTCCCCACTTATTGAATCAAGGCAGATAACTGGCTGCACTTTCCTAAGAGTATACTGGGCTTTTTTGCCTACTCCCTACCTAACCAGCAACGAGGGAGGTCCACATCTGCTGTACCTCAATCACTCAACTCACTCAGACCACCCCACCCCCCTGAAGTCCTCTACAACTCTGAATCCCCAGTGACATGCAGTTATGAAACCTGTGCGGTTGGTGGAGCTCACTTTTGCAAACAACACCTCTGTGGTTGATTGTGCATGCTCCTGCAGACAAAACATTGAACATCTCCTATCTCCACAGTTGGCAGATCACTTCCTCATGGATTGTACACTGTGTTCCTGCTTCATAGTGCTTACCAAGTGGCCAGAATTGCACCCTTCTGCAGAATATGCACAGCACACCAACCACCTCCATGGTCTGAAATGCTCATTTCCAAGGGGCTACCCACACACTGCCTTCATGGATACTAGCATGCACACCCACTGCTACACTTTTTGCTATTTTTCCTATCCTTTCTTCCTCTTCCTCTTTCCTTCTTTACTTTACTTCTTATTTATTTGTTTATTGCCTTCCTCTTCTTCTTCTTGTATTTTATTCATTTTTTTATTTTATTTTTTTTTCTTTTCCCCTTCTTCATTTTCTCTCCCCTCCGCCTTCTTCTTCTTACAGTTCCTTTTCCTCATCTTTATTTTCATTCATTTTCTTCTTCTTTTTCATAATTTATTATTATTCACTTTTTACTTCGTTCCCTAAGAGCTCTGGTAGCATAGTGCCTAAGGTACTTGACTGCTAACCAGAATTCTGGCAGTTCAAACTCACCAGCCACTGCTTGGAAAGAAGATTGGACAATCTACTTCCATAGTGATACTGCCTCAGAAACCCAAGGTGGGGTTGCTATGAGTCGGGTCCTTCTCAACAGCAAATAGCAACAACAACAACTTCTTTTCCTATTCTTGTTTTTAACTTTTTTCCCTGCTCCATCCAGTAGGAGACAGCCATTTTATCCTCACCAATTAGCCAAACTCACCATACCTGTCACATACCATCCTAACCCATAGGCAAGTACAACCACCTGTTCCTGAACAACTGGATCAATTACACATGGTGGACACATCTTTGCTCAGCCCTGCAGCTGCTTTCCATAGTTAGCAAATGAAGACTTGTGCCTGCAATTCTACCTGTTACCACATCCACCTGGACAAAGCTGGTGAGCATGTCAGTGCTGTCAAAATAGGAACTAGAGTAGCACATGCACCCTTCCTGTCTGAATATATCAAAACAAAAACAAAGGAGAAACAAGCCAACTTGCAATCAATAAATAAATGTACTAACATACAGTAATACCATAATGTCATTGAGACAACAGACAACTTCAATTCAAACAAAGAAACAGCACAACATGGCTCAACAAGTGGCCAAAATAAATAATCAGAAAACCTCCCTGAGGAAGAAATAGTTGAAACTGCCTTACAAAGAATTGGCAAGACATATATTGGGGGCTCCAAAAGATCAAGGAAATGACAAGCAAAATCAAGAAAAATACAGAAAGTCCTCCAGAAGAAATCAAGAAAATAATATAAGAATAAAATGATCAATTGAAAATGATACAAAACAGCAACTAGAAATCCAAAAGGTTAACATTAAAATTTCAGAAATAGGTAACACAATGGAAGGACAAAGCAGTATAACTGAATCAATATATGACAAGATCAATGAATTACAACACAAATACCTTTACATCAATTGGTTTGAAAAAAATTAACAAAGTCTCAGAATTATGTGGGACACTGTCAAAAGGAAAAATTTATATTTGATCCAAATTCCAGAACAGGAAGCATTAAAAAAAAAAAAAAAAAAGAAAGAAAGAAAAGAAAAGAAAAAAGGAAGAGTTTTAGAGATTTGCTGAGAGAAAACTTACCTAATATCACTAATGATGAAAAGATATTCATTCAAGAACTTAAATGAAGTCCAAACTGGATAGATCCCAATAGAAAGTCACTAAGACATATCATAATCAGACTTCCAAAACCAAATAGAAAGAAAAACTCTTGGAAACAATTTGGGAAAAATGAACTGTTACCTAAAAAGGAAAACAAATAATATTGAGTTCTGATTTCTTAGCAGAAACCATGCAGGCTAGATGGTAATAGGATGATATATGTATAAATCCTGAAAGAAAAAGAATTCCAAGAATAATACATCCAGGAAAAGCTTTCCCTCAAATATGATCATAAAATTAGGATTTCCAGATAAAGAGAAATTAAAGCGATTTGTAAAAGACAGACAAATCTTAAAAGAAATGCCAAAATACATTGGACCAAGAATCAATATCAGACAACACCTTGAGATTAAGATATGGGGCAATATTACCCAGAAACCAACAGAGATAATGAATTTTCAAAAATAAACTTATAAGATTGAAATTAGGAAATCAGAGCTGTGACTCCGTAAATGACAACTACAGAGGAAAAAGAGAGAATGAATGGTGTAATTACAGAACTTTCAAATGGAGAGGAAGTTGAGGTGATATGAAGACAGATCATACTGTTTTAAACTTAGGAAAATAAAAATAAATTATAGGATAACCATAAAGAAAATTAATAAACCTTTT
This sequence comes from Orycteropus afer afer, assembly GCF_000298275.1. Classification (NCBI taxonomy): domain Eukaryota; kingdom Metazoa; phylum Chordata; class Mammalia; order Tubulidentata; family Orycteropodidae; genus Orycteropus; species Orycteropus afer. The sequence goes on along the minus strand of NW_006921750.1, from coordinate 2,563,914 downwards.
AATAAAAAATGAAAAAGAAGAAAATAAGGACTCATGCACAAAACACAAATCCACAGCAATGAAAAGAAATTTTGAAACCAATATGAACTCCCAAACCAAAAACCAAACTCACTGTTTATCGAGTTGATTCTGACTACTAGTAATCCCCTTTGGGTTTCTGAGGAGGTAAATCTTTATGAGCTAAGTACAGAAAACATATGAAACAAAGAAATCATAAACACCACACACAAAAGCACAAGGAAATGACAGCAGTAAATTTATACCTACTGATGACTACACTGAATGTAAATGGATTAAATGCACAATTTAAGAGACAAAGAGTGGCAGAATGGATAATTTAAAAAATAAATAAATAAGACGCACCAGTATGGTGCCTGCAAAAGCACACCTTAGTCCCAAAGGCAAAAATAAGCTGAAAATCAAAGTGCAGAAAAACATGTTAATCAGATGACAACCAAAAAAGAGCATGAGTGGTAATATTAATTTCTGATAAAGTAGACTTGAAGGCAAAAAAAAAAAAAATAGCATGAGAAAGAAGGAAGGGCATTATATAATGATCAAAAGTCAATCTAGCAGGAGGATTTAACTATAATGAATATCTATGCACCCAATGAAAGAGCTACAAAATGCATAAATCAAACTAACAGAATTGAAAAGAGAAATACAATTTTGCAATAATAGTAGGAGACTTTAACACACAAACCAGACCTCAACAATTGTGAAAACATCTAAATGTATCTTAATAGATATATCTTGACAGATCACAATGCTATGAAATTAGACATCAGTAAAAGGAAGAACAAGGAAAATATTAAATACATAGTAACCAAATAAGATGCTGCTTAAAAACTTCTGGGTAATAGAAGAAATTAAAGGCAAAATGAAAAAAATCAAATGAGAATGAAAACACAACACACCAAAACTTTTCAGAAACAGCAAAAGCATTGCTCATAGCTCTATTTATAGCAATAGACAAACACATCAAAAAGTAAGAAGAAACAAAATCAAAAACTTAAT
>NW_006921750.1:2559273-2562797 GCF_000298275.1 Orycteropus afer afer | reverse complement strand
GTATTGGGGCTAAAGCAGTAATAAAGAAGAAAAAAATAATAAAGACTAGACCATAAATAAAAGAAACAGAAACCAGAAAATAATTATAAAGTAAGACTAGAAGCTGGTTCTTCAAAAAGGTGAATAAAATCAACACACTACTTGCAAATTTAACAAAGGAAGAGAAAGAGAAGAAGCAAATAATATGAATAAGTATTGAGATAGAACCAATATAAATAACGATGATAAGAATAAAATACTATGAAGAACTGTACTCCAACAAATATGAAAACCTAAAAGAAATAGACAATTTCCTACAAATACACTATCTCCCTAGACTTACACAGACTGAGATAGAAAATTTGAATAGACCCATAATGAAAGACAACACTTAACATGTCATTAAAAATAATTAGATCCCAGCCCAGAAAAAAATCCTAGCTCAGTCTGCTTCATTGGAGAATTCCACAAAATATTCGAAGAAGAGCTGACACCAATTCTACTCAAACTATTCCAGAACATACAAAATGTTGGAATACTCTCAAGTTCATTTTATCAACAAGCATAACACTGATACCAGGATAAGCCAGAAGACAACATGAGGTGAGATATCATTGCTGATATCAGATGCATCTTGGCTGAAACTAAAGAATACCATATATATATTTGCCTGTGTTTTATTGACTATACAAATACATCCAGCTGCGTGGAACATAACAAATTATGATAACATTGTGAAGAATGAGAATTCCAGAATTTTTTTACTGTGCTCATGAGGAACATATACACAGAGAGAGAGGCAGTCGTTTGAACAGAACAAGGAGATACTGCATGGTTTAAAATCAGGAATAGTGTGCCTCAGGGTTTCATCCTTTCACTATACATATTCAATCTGTTTGCTAAGCAAACAATCTGAGAAGGTGGACTATATGAAGAAGAATGCTGCATCAGGATTGGAGGAGATCTCATTAACAACTTGTAATATGCAGATGAACCAATCTTGCCTGCTGACAGTGAAGAAGACTTGAAGCACTTACTGGTGAAGGTCAAAGCTTTCAGTATGGATTACACGTCAACACAAAGAAAACAAAAAGCCTTACATTGGAACCAATGGGCAACATCATGATAAATGGAGAAAAGATTGAAATTGTCAAGAATTTCTTTTTTTTTTTTTTTTTTGATCCACTATCAATGATCATGGAATCAGTAGTCAAGAAATCAAATGAAATATTCCACTGGGAAAATCTGCAAAAAAAAAAAAAAAAAGAAAGAAAGAAAGAACAAACTCTTAAAAGAATTAAAGAGCAAAGATATCTCTTTGAAAACTAGGGTGCATTTAACTCAAGCCATGCCATTTTCAATAGCCTCATATGCATGTAAGAGCTTGACAATAAATAAGGAAGCTCACAGAAGAATTGATGCATTTGATTTGTGGTGTTGGTGAAGAATATTGAATATGCCATGGACTGCTAGAAGAACAAACAAATATTTCTTGGGAGACATACAGCTGGATTGCTCCTTAGATGTGAGATTGGACAGACTTTGTCTCTTCTACTGTGGTCAGGTTATGAGGAAGGACCAGTCCCTGGAGAAAGTTATTATGCATGGTAAAGTGAGGTCCAGTAAAATATGGAATACTTTTAATGAGATAGATTAACACAGTGGCTGCAACAGGGGACTCAAGCATAGCAAGGACTGTGAGAATGACGCAGGCCCAGACAGTGTTTTCTTCTGTTCTACATAGGGTCATTATGAGTCAAAACCAACCAAATGACATCTGACAACAACAATCACTCATGAACATAGATGCAAAGATTCTCAACAAAATCCTAATCCATAGAATCCAATATCATATCAAAAATATAATCCATCATGACCAAGCAGAATTCATACCAGGTATAAAAGGTTAGTCCAACATTAGAATAACAATTAATTTAATCTACTCTGTGAATAAAACAAAGGAAAAAACCACATGATCATATCAATCAATGCTGAAAAAACATTTGACAAAATCAAACACCCATTTCAGATAAAAACTCCCAGAAAAATAGGAATAAAAGCAAAATTCCTCAACAAAATTAAGGGCATATACGCAAAACAAATAGCCATCACTATTCTCAATGAATAGATACTGAAAACTTTCCCATTGCATGTAGAAACCAGGTAAGGATGCCTTCTATCACCACTCCCAATCAATACTGTATTTAAATTTATAGCCAGAGCAGTATGTCGAGAAAGGTAAAGAAAAGGCATCCAAATTTGAAAGGAAAGAGTAAAAATACCCTATTGAAAGTAATAAGATCCTATATGTAGAAAATCCCAAATATTCATCAAGAAGGCAACTGGATCTAGTAGAAGGATTCAACAGATTGGCAGGGATCATTCACAATATGCTAAAACTCTGAAAAAGAAATCAGAAAAGCAATAACATTTACAGTAGCTGCCAAAAAGTTTAAATACCTGGGAATAAATATGCATACAAAGAAATATATAAAATACATAAAAAGAAAACTACAAGACACTGTTGCAAGACCATAAGAGACCTATACAATTGGAAGAACATACCATGATCATAGATAGGCAAACTGAATATTATGAATATGTCAAAACTACCCAAAGTTATAAATCAATATATTCAATTCCTATTCAGATTCCTGGCAGTTCAAACCCACCAGCCACTCCTCAGAAGGAAGGTTGGGCAATCCTACTTCTGTAGTGATACTGCCTCGGAAACCCAAGGAGGGGTCGCTATGAGTCGGGGCCGACTTGATGGCACATAACAACAACAACAACATTCAGATTCCATCAATATTCTTTAAAGAGATGAAAAAATTAAGCATCAACTTTGTGTGGAAAGTAAAGAGACCCTGGTTAAGCAAAGCACAACTAAAGAAGAATAAAGAAGGAGGCTTCACACTTCACACTTTCAGAACCAAATATCATAGGTATGCCATGGTAGTCAAAACAACCTGGTGTCGGTAAAGGGAAAGACATGTAGAGTAATGTAACACACTTGAAAACTCAGAAGTGAATCCATCCACCTATGAACAGCTGAGAACCAAATTCCATCAAATGGGGAAGAGATAGTTTCTTTAATAAATAGTGCTGGCAAAACTGGATATCCATTAGTAGAAAAATGAAACAAGATCCATAGTTCACAACATATACAAAAACTAACTCCACGTGGATAAAAGACCTAAGTGTAAGACCTAAAACTATAAAGAACATCAAAGAAAAAAATAGGTGCAAAATTATGTGACCTAATTTATGACATAAATAATGTATTAAACATAACCCAAAGTAAACAAACAAGAAGATAAAATAGACAACTGTGGTCTCCTAAAAGCTAAACTCTTACATGTATCAAATTACTTCCCCAAAAGAGAACCAACAGACTAGGAAAAAATATTGGCAATGATATATCTGACCATGTACTAATCTCGAAAATTTATAGAAAACAACAATTCAACAACAAAACAACAAACAAACCAGCTTAAAAATGAGCAGAAGATGTAAATTGAAGCTTCATTAAAGAAGATATTCAG
>NW_006921750.1:2556799-2559051 GCF_000298275.1 Orycteropus afer afer | reverse complement strand
CCCATAGTTACCTCAGGTCTGGAATTGAACTCCTTCCTATGGCTTCCAGCCAAATAATAGGCATATAGGGTGAACATTTACATCAGGTATACAGACTCCCTAGAATGATCACTCATGGAAGGGTAGAAGGACATAATTCTCACAAAGAGATAGCTCAGGGGGCAGAAATGGACACAGGGAAGAGGTTACTACAGGGAGGAAACCGGAAGAGAGCTGTTACCCTGTAGGCAATTGTAGTTAATGTAATTAAACAAAATGTTGTATGGAAAATGAATTTCCTTTGTAAACTTTCACCCAAATCACAATTTAAAACTAAACAAAACCAAAAAAACCACTGTCATCAAGTTGATTCTGACTCGTTGCAAGCCTTTAGTACAGAGTAAAACTGCCCATAAGGTTTCTAAGGCTGTATGTAAATCTGCTTCACTTCCCCTGCAGAAGCTGTTGGGTTTGAACTGTCATATTTTTCAATTGACAACTTAATGCTGAACCACTAAACCACCAGAGCAAGTGTATGCAAATGGGAGAACAGATGGACATGTAAATACAGATATGTGGGTCCATGCACATATATTCATTGAGGACATAACTACAGATACTTCTCAGATGTAAACAAACAGCTTCTGAGGTTAGTGTTCTAGACTTGAAAGCTCAAGATCACAGTCTCATGGGACAGCTCAATCAATTGGCATAAGATAGTTCATAAAGTTCTTATTCTGCTCCCTAGTGAAGTGAGTAGCATCTGGGGTCTAAAAGCTTGCAAATGGTCACCTAAGATATAACTATTGATCTCTACTGTTTTTTTTTTTTTTTTCATTGTAGAATTAGGTTTTCTATTTATTTATTTACTTACTTACTTATTTGTTTATTTATTTATTTTTATTGTGATTTGGGTTAAAATTACAGAGCAAATTCACTTACCTTGCAGCAGTTCACACACACTTTTTCTCATGTCATTGACTATAATTTACCTCAATGCAACAGCTCCCCTCCCACTTCCTCCTGATAGTGATCTCTGCTTTTAAGGAGAAAAATATTAAGGTAACTAAATTCTCAGAGAAGAAGCATATGTACAAGTCTGGTAGCCTACACAAGCCATTACTTCATCACCCTGAGACCAGAAAAACTAGATGGTGCCCAGGTACCACCACTAATCATTCTGACTGAGGTAAAAAAAAAGATGATCCTGGATAGAATTGAAGAAAAATATAGGAAAAAACACGGATTCTTAAACAAGGCCAGACTAACTATTTGAGACTCTGTGAAACTATCACTGTAAGACACTCTTCAAACTTTGAACTGATAGTATCACCTTTTAGCAAAATAGCAGAGTGGCACATAAAATAAAGGATATTGACAGTAAGAATGGTGCTTTACTAAAAAACCATTGGTATGAGATGAAAACGTCAACATTTACTCTATCACAAAGAAAACAAGATATGAGATCAGTGAAGCCTAATTCCTGGAAATGGAAAAACTAGAACACAACTAAAAAGAATACTGTGAAAAATGTAACTAATATCACTTAACAATTTGTGTGGAAATCATCAAGTGAGAACCTAACTTTCTGTGAAAATTTGCACCAAAATCACATTGAAATATTATTAAAAACAATACAAAACAAAAACCATACAGAGCAGTCTATTCTGGTACTCATGGAGTTGCCCTGAGTCAGAATTTACTTGATAGCTACTGGTTTTGGCAGCATTTATGGTAACCAAAAATTACTCCTGGAATTATTAATGTCTCTAGGACTAGAGAGATAAGGAAAGAGTGTGGTAACAGAAAGCCAGAAAGAGAAGAAGGATGGAGAGAATACCCTGACAAGAGCTTTAGCCTTTAGCAGAAAGATTCATCTAGCCTGAGGCATCCCTCGGGGAAGAAGTTGAGGAAATAAGTAGCTGCACCACATATCTTCCAGTATCTTGCCATTGCCTTATTTTGTTCATACTCAACAGGAAAGAAGAGGGTAAGACAATTATCTATATAAGTCAGATATGCAGGACACCCAGCATGGGGAAAAAAAAAAAAAGGAGGGGGCATTGGAAAACTTGGCTCTCTTGGACTTGTTTTAATTTTCTTTAAAACCCAGGGAGCCAAAGAGAAGAGCAATCAGCCGAAGGGATTAGGTGAGGAGGGGAAACTCAGGGATGCCCAAAGAAGCAGGCCAGAAGAGCAGGAGAAAGGGGATTAAAAGACAGGAAGCCAGACAGAGGAACAGTCAGCCACAGGGACCCAGGTGGGGGGGATAA
>NW_006921750.1:2544812-2555607 GCF_000298275.1 Orycteropus afer afer | reverse complement strand
TTTGCCATCTTTTCTTTTTTTTTTTTTTTAATCTATCTAAAAATTTTATCCCCCTTCTCCTCCCAGTCCTGGTAACCAACAATGAAAGTTTCCTTCTATGTATAAACTTTTCCTTGACTTTTCTCAATAGTGGATTAATACAATATTTATCCTTCTGTGACTGACTTATTTCACTCTGCATAATGTCCTACACATTCATCCACATTATGCAGTGTTTTGCATAGTCTACATTATTCTTTAGGGATTCACAGTATTCCATTGTGTGTATGTACTACAGTTTGTTTATCCATTCCTCGGTTGATAGACACTTCGGTGGTTTCTATCACTTTGCTATTGTGGATAGTGCTGCAATGAACGTGGATGTGCATGGCTCTGTTTGTGTCCTGCCTCTCACTTCTTGAGGATATTTGCCTAGTAATGGATCAAATTGTATTTGCTGGATAAAGTGGTACTTCTATTTCCAGCTTTTTAAGGAATTGCCATACTGATTTCCACAATGGTTGTATGATTCTATGATCCCAGCAGTTTATGAGACTCACAATCTCTCCACATCCTCATTTATTATTTTCTTTCTTGTTGAACTTTGGTATTAATGCTGGGGTGACATGGTATCTCATGGTTGTCTTGATTTGCATATCTCTAATGGCTAATGATCATGAACAATTCTTCATTTGTTTGTTGGCTCCCTGAATATCTTCTTTGGTGAAGTGCTTGTTCATATCTTCTACCCATTTTTTAATTGGATTATTTGTCTTTTTGATGTTGAGGTGTTGGGATTTTATATAGATTTTGGAGATAAGTTTTTGTCCAATATATCATTGCTGAACATTTTCCCCCTATCTTTAAATTCTCTTTTTACTCTTTTGGAGAAGTCTTTTGATGCACATAAGAATTTAATTTTTAGAAGATCTTAATCAACTAGCTTATCTTCTCTTGTTTGTGCATCTTGGGTTATGGCTGTTATTCTATCTATTTATGCCATAAATTAGTGTCCCTAAGTTTGTGCCTATTTTTTCTTTGATGAACTTTTTAGTTTTGCCTTTCACATTTAAGTCTTTGATCCATCTGGAGTTAGTTTTTGTGTATGGTGTGAGGTATAGATTTTCTTTCATTTTTCTCCAAATGGATATCCAGTTTTGTCAGCATCATTTGTGAAAGAGATTATCACTTCCCAGTTTAATAGATTTTGGCCTTTTGTCAAAAATCAACTAACCATAGGTTGATAGATCTATTTCTGGATTCTCAATTCTGTTCCAATGGTCAATGTGTCTATCATTGTACCAATATCAGGCTGCTTTGACAACTATGGCTGTATAGTGGGTTTTAAGATCTAGGAGTGTGAGACCTACTTTGCTCTTTTTCTTCAGTAGTGCTTTGCTTATCCGAGATATCTTTCCTATCCACATAAAATTAGTGATTGTTTTTTCCCTATCTTTAAAGAATATTGATGGAATGTGGATTGGGATTGCATTGAATGTGTGGATTCCTTTGAGTACTACTGACATTTTCACTATGTTCAATCTTCCTATCCAAAAATATGGAATTTACATCCATGAATGTAGATGTCTGATAGCTTCTTGAAGTGTTTTGTTGTTTTCCTTGTATAGGTCTTTTGTGTTCATGGTAAGATTTATTTCCAAGTATCTTATATTTTTGGTAGCTATTGTAAATTATGTTGATTTCCTTATCAGAGAACTCTTTGCTGGTATAGAGGGATCCAACTGATTTTTGAATGTTGATCTAGTATCCTATCACTATGCTAAATCTTTCAATAAGCTCCAGTAATTTTCAATCTGAATCTCTTGAGTTTTCTGTGTATAAGATCATATTATCTGAAAATAGGGGAGATTTTACCTCTTCCTTACCAATTTGGATGCTTGTGATTTCCCTTTCTTGCCTTATTGCCCTGGTTAGGATTACCAATACAATGTTTAACAGGAGTGGTGATAGAGAACATCCTTGTCTGGTTCCTGCTCACAAGTGGGATGGTTTCAGTCTCTTTCCATTGAGAACAATGCTGGCTCTTTGTTTTGCATGTATGCCCTTTATTATGTTGAGGAATTTCTCTTCTATTCCTATTTTTCTGATTGTGTTTTTCAGGAACATGTGCTGGATTTTATCAAATTCCTTTTCTGCATCTATTAATATGATCATATGATTCTCTTCATTTATTTTACTTATGTGATGGAAGACATTGATTGCTTTTCTAATGTTGAACAATCCTTGCACACCTGGTATGAATCCCACTTGGTCATGATGCATTATTATTATTATTATTATTTTATATGGTGTTGCAGTCTATTGGCTAGGATTCTGTTGAAGATTTTTCCATCTATATTGATCAGGTATTTTGGTCTGTAGTTTCCCTTTCTTGTGGTGTCTTTTCCTGATTTTTGTATCAGGTTTATGCTAGCTTCATAAGATGAATTAGGGAAGATTCAATGCTCTTCTATATTCTGGAATAGTTTGAATAGGTTTGGTGTCAGCTATTCTCTGAATGATTAGTAAAATTCTCTAGTGAAAGCATCTGTGCCAGGAGTTTATTTGTTGGTACTTTTTTTATGATCTGTTCAATTTTCTATTTTATTATGGGTCTGTTCAGATTTTCTATGTTAGTCTGTATTAATTTAGGTAAGTATTGTGTTTCTAGAAATCTGTCCATTTCTTTTAGGTTTTCAAATTTGTTGGAGTACAGTTCTTCATAGTATCCTGGTATTTTTCTTTTTCTTTCTGTTGGTTCTGTTGTGTTGTCCTCTCTTAATTTGATGTGAAGGTTTGTTATTTTTCTTTGAGGTTATCTTGTGATTTATTATTTTCTCCCCAAGTTTAAAATAGTGTGTTCTATCTCACAATTGTCTTGAATTCTTCACCATTTAGAAGTTCTGTTACTTTGCTATTTACTACTTCTTTTTGGTTTGTAGTTGTCCTCATTTACCAGTTGATGTCTCTAGTTCTTGGTTTACAGCCTTGTAAGCTTATTTTTCTTTGGAAACTTCTATTACTGGGTTTGTTTCTGGGTTATGTCATCACACATGTTCATCATGACTTGTCATTTGCTGTTATTAGTTCTCTAACAGAAGGATTCCTTTTAAGATCTTTTCTAAGGTTTGTCTGATTTTAACAAATCCCATTAATTTCTGCCTATCTGGAAATCTCCCAATTTCTCCCTTAAATTTGAAGGACATTTTTGCAGGGTATATACTTCTTGGTTGGTGATTTTTTTTTTTTTTTCCTTCCAGGCGTGTGTGTGTGTGTGTATATATATATATATATATATATATATATATATATATATATATATATAATTATCCCATTGTCTTCTTATTTGCGTGGTTTCTGCTGAGAAATCAGAGCTTAGTCTTCTTAGTTGCCCTTTGTAGGTAACTTTTCATTTTTACCATGCTTCTTTCAGGATTCTTTCTTTGTCTTTGGTTTTGGTGAGCTTGATTATGATATGTCTTGGATATTTTCTTCTAGGGTCTATCCTGTTTAGGGTTTGTTGGATTTATCCATTCAGACAAATTCTTGTTTTTCATCATATTAGGGAAATTCTTTATCAAAAAATCTTTGACTATTTTCTCTATGATTTTATTTGTTTTTTCCAATTCTGGAATTCTGATTATATGTAAGTTTTTCCTCTTGATGGTATCCCAAATGAATCATTGGCTTTCCACAGTTTGTTTTGATCTTTTGTATGATTGATCCCTTAACAAAGTACTATTGAGGTATTTGTCTTCAATATCATTAATTCTTTCTTCCATTGATTCAATTATACACCTTCAATTGCCCCTTCAATCTGTTATCTATTTCTGAAATTTTAATATTAATCTTCTGCATTTCTATTTTTTTTTTTTTGTATCATTTCTATTTTGTTGTATATTTTGTCAATTTATTCTTGTTTTGTTTTCCTAAATTGTTCTAGACTTTTTTTTGGTATGAATTCCTTAATTTTGTTAGTGTTTTTGTTGATCTTCTTAGTGTTTTCCTTGATCTGTCTCTCAACACACTGAAGGTTCCCAAATATTCTTTTGAATTACTTATCAAGGAGTTTCAATGCTGGTCTTATTCAGGGATGTCTTCTGGGTTTGTATCCTGGTCCCTTTTTTCTACTACTTTATCTTGCTTCTTTGTGCTGGTTGTGATAGTCTATTTTCTCTGAGATATTGTTGTGGTGTAATACTTATGTTTAATGTGTGAAAGAGAATGATAATGTGTGAAAAATTTCTCTGTTACCTGTTTGTAAAGACCAATTGAGGGTGAGTGGCAGTGGTATTGGCTGCCATCTATCATTGGTCAGTTGGTCCACAACAAGTGGTGCCCCTCATTTAGTGGGCAGGGCTGCAGCAGTTTCAGGTATGTTTAGGTTATGTAGAAACAGTTGTTGCCTTCCATTCAGATATATGGGAAACAAAAATTTTAAACAACCCAGAAAATAAAAACAAGATAACAAAAATATTAAACTACATAAACAAATAGAAACAATTGCATAAAAAATGAAAGTTAATAGATGAGAAGAAAATCTTCAAAATACATTTAAAAAGGATAAAAGAAAGATAATGAGAAAAAAAAATAACCCACAGTAACTATGGAAGGAGGAATGACTGAAAACAGAAAGTGTAACAGGAAAGAAAAAATGGGGAAACTGCAAAAGGAAAAACAAGGATGGGAAGGATCAAAAGAGAAAGAGAGAGAGAAGCAGGAAAAGGGAACGGGAAGAAAAAGCAATTAGCAGGGACAGGAAAGAGAGAGGGAAAAAAAAGGAAGAAAGGAGGAATAAAAATTGAATAATTTTAAAACAATCAAAGACAAAACTATGGGAGTGGGGCATGGCCTCCAGGCTCTGTCAGGACACAGAGCAAGATGGAATTCTTGCTGGTCAAGAAGGTGACTGAAGGTGAGGGAAGCCCACATCTCAGTTCACCAAGACTATGTGGTTATTAGAGTAATAAGGGGAGTGTTGTACCTCTCTAGTGGTTCCTGCTGTCCTTGGCAAGTGGAGCCCACTCCTCTGTCACAGACCAGGTAAGAATGACACTTGGATATATTCAAAATGGTTGAGCCCACCACTTGGAAATATTCAATTGGCTGCACTCTCAGGACAGCCACTACAGTCCACAGTTCTGTTTGTCTCCTTCTTCACTGTTTTTCCTTTCTGGTTGTCAGGCACCAATGGTGTCCTTACCCATGCAATCTTTAGTTAGCAGAGTCATTTCTTACTGTTCTGGTTATCTAGTACTGCTCTAACAAGAATATACCACAAATAGGGTGGCTGAACAAACAAGAGATTATTCTCTTACAATTTGGAGGCTTTAAGTCTGAGTTCAAACTTCCAGGTGCTAGGGTCTGGGTGAAAGCCCCTAAACCTTGGTGTCCAGCTCTGCCTCCTGCTCTCAGCCCACTGGAGCTAAAGGATTTTCTACACTCCAACAGCTGCTGGCTGCTGAGGCTGTAAAGTAAAAAGGCACAGTCCTGATGTTCCCAAACCACATGGCAAGGCATTAATTTAAGTCCATTGTAAGTCCCAAGATCAGTGGAGCATGGCAGGCTGAACAATGACATGGCTACATGCAGGGTCCAAACATGCCATAGGCTAGAGAACATTCGCAAAGCTGCTTCTTATATACAGGAAGCAGACCACCTACCCAAAGCAGCTACTCAGCTGCTTGTGGTAGATCCCACCATGGAGTTGATTGCCAGTCTCATCATGAGGAATAACTACCACCAGCTGCCCAGTCACTCAACCAGGCCCAGCCAAGTTGACACACAAACATAACCACCCCACTTACATTGCTACCAGGATATATAGAAAGTGGCTCTGCTCTCAGCACAGCCAACAGCGCACAACTCTGGTTTTCTCCTTACTCTCTGTTTTCATTCTGGTTCTTTTACTACTTGATATTCAATCCACTTCTTTATTCTTGCCTTCAAAGCTCAGGGTTCCAGGATCATTTTCTATATTGGTTTCCATTGGTTTCTCATTATTTTGTTGCAGATAGTCTGTGTAATTTGTCTGCCTATTCAGTTGATCTTTGGTTGGTTGATTTTTGACAAAGGGCCCAAATCCATTCAATGGGCATGAGGTAGTCTCTTTCACAAATGGTGCTGTCAAAACTGGATACATTTGCAGAAAAATGAAACAAGATCCATACCTCATGCCATGCAAACAAACTAACACCAAATGGGTCAGAGACTTAAAGGTGAAACCTAAAACTATAAAGTTCATTGAAGAAAATAGAGAATGAAACATATGGACAATAATTCATAGCATAACCCAAGATGCACAAACAGCAGAAGATGAACTAGATGATCACAACCTTCTAAAATTTAAATTTGTATGTGCATCAAAAGACTTCTGCAAAAGAGTAAAAAGATAACCTACCAAATGCAGGGGGAAAATATTTGGCAATGACATATCAGACAAAAGATTTATCTCTAAAATTTATGGAAAACTTCATCACCTCAACATAAAAAAACAAACAACCAATTAGAAAATGAGCAGAAGATATGAACAGACACTTCACCAAAGATATTATGTGGCCAACAAACACAAACAGAAATGTTCACAAACATTAGCCATTAGCAAGATATAAATAAAAACAACCATGAGATACCATCTCACCTTAGCATTAATAGCAAAATTCAATAAGACAGAAGAAAACAAATGCTGGTGAGGATATGGAAAGATTGTGATTTCCATACACTGTTGGTGAGGCTGTAAAATTATACAACCACTGTGGAAATCGGTATCGTGATTCCTTAAAAAGTTGGACTATTATATTACATTATTATTGTATTATATTAAATATTATGCAACTCTAAAGAATAATGCAGAATATGCAAAACACCTCATGACCTTGTATCATTGACTGAAATTGTAGGAAACTGTGCCGAGTGAAATAAATCAATCAAAGAAGGACAAATATTGTTTTAGTCCACTATATTAAAAAATGAAGGAAAGGTTTATACAGAGAAGGTAATTTTCTTTGTTGGTTACCAAGAATGGAAGGAGAGGAGAGGTAAAATTTCTTGATAGGTGGAAAAGTAAGTATTTTAAGATAGGTGGAAAAATTAATATATATATCAAAGATTATTAGTGGTAACCAGAGGTGTGGGGGTACTTTTGTTTGGGGTGCATTGAGTTTATGCTAATACATATGGAGAAAGATAACAATAGTGGTGGTACAAGATGAAAAATGTAATCAAGGTACCTTAAATGTGGAAGTTGTTATGTTGGTGAATGTCTTGTAGTGTCTGTTTTCATCACAATAAAACCATATATATATATATATATATATATATATATATATATATATATATATATATATAATCACCAAATGGTATTCAGACCAGCTATGCAATGATGGCTGAACATAATAAAACAATCAACATAATTCATCACATAAATAAAACTAAGGGAAATAACCACATGATCAAGTCAATCAATGCACAAAAACCATTTGACAAAACCCAACACACATTCTTGATAAAAATGTCAATCAGAAATAGAAGGGACATTTCTCAACATAATTATGGGCATATATGCAAAACCAATGACTAATATTATTCTCAATGGGGAGGGAATTTAAGCATTCCCCTTATGAATGAATATCACACAAGGATCCACTCTATCACCACTAATATTAAATATTATATTGGAAACCCTTGCCAGAGCACTGAAGCAACAAAGAAAAATAAAAGGCATTCAGACTAGCAAAGAAGAAGTAAAATTATCTCTATTGGCAGGTGATATGATCCTATGCATAGGAAATCCCAATGACCCAGGAAGAAAATTACTGGAACTAATTGATAGTTTCAGAAAAGTGGTAGGACGCAAGATACAAAATTCAGTCTGACTAATTTACCCTAAAGACGAGAACTCTGAAAAGAAAATCAGGAAAGCAATACCATTTACAAAAAAAAAACACCTAAAAGATGAAGTATTTAGGGAAAAAATTCTAACCAGAGACAAACTCACACGCTCACTGCCGTCAAGTCAGATCTGACCCATAGCGTCTCCTGCTTGGGTCTCTGAGATTGTATCACTACAGAAGTAGACTTCCCAATCTTCCTTCTGAGGAGTGGTTGGTAGGTTTGAACCTCCAGCTTCTGGTTAGCAGTCAAATGCCTTAGGCACTATACCTCCAGGGATCCTGGTGACACAAAACCAGAGACACAAGAGACCTATAAAATCAAAACTACAAAACGTTATTACAAGAAACCAAAAGAGACCTAGATAAATGGAAGAATGTACTATGCTCATGGATAATAAGACTTCACATCATGAAAACGTCAGTATTAACCAAAGCGATCTACAGAATAATGTAATTCCAATATAGAATCCATCATCTTTTAAAGGGGTGGAAAAACTGATCAACTTTATATAGAAAGTAAAGAGAACCTAGATTAGTAAAGTGATACTAGGCAAGAACAAAGTTTGATGACTCACAATACCTGAACTCAAAACATATTACACAGCCACAGAAGTTAAAACTGCCTGTTACAGGGACAATGACCGACACATAGACCAATGGAACAGAATTGAGAATCCAGGAGTAAATCCATCCACCTAAGCACAGCTGATCTTTGACAAAGGGCCAAAATTCATTTAATGGGGAAGAGATAGTCTCTTTTGTAAATGGTGCTTGCAAAACTGGATATCTATCTGTAGATAAAAATAAAGCAGGACCCACATCTCACACTGTATAGGAGCACAAACTCAAGTTGGATCAAAGAATTAACTGTACAACCTAAAAACATAAACACGATCGAAGAAAAAAATAGGTACAAACTTAGGAGATCTGATTCAGGGCACAAATACACTGTCAAATATACCTAAAAATGCACAAACACCAGTAGAAAAAAAATAGATGACTGAGTTATCTTTAAAAGTATATATTTATGAGCATCAACAGATTTCACTAAAATAGTAGGAAGAGAATCCACAGGCTAGGAAAAGCATCCATCATAATGGACAAAGGTCCAGTCTCTGAAATTTATGAAAAATTTCAACAACTTAACAAAAAAACCCAAATAATCCAATTAGAAAATGGACACAAGATATGAACAGATACTTCTCCAAAGAAGACTTTCCAGCAGCTAACAAACACATGAAGAAATATTTGTGATCATTAGCCATTATTGTTGTTAGATGAGGTCAAATTGTCTCCAACTCATAGTGACCCTATGCACAGCAGAACAAAACACTGTTTGGTCCTGTGCCAGCCTCATGATACTTGCTGTACCTGAACCCATCGTTACAGCCACTGTGTCAATCCATCTCATTGAGGGCCTTCCCCTTCTCTATTGACCCTCCACTTTATCAAACATGATATCCTTCTCCAGGGAAAGGTTCCTCCTGACAACATGATCAAAGTAGGTGAGACAAAGTCTGGCCATTCTCATGTCCAAGGACCATTCCAGCTGCACTTCTTCCAGGACAAATCTGTTAGTCTTTTTAGCAGTCCACGGCACTCTTAGCATTCTCCTCCAATAGCACAACTCAAAAGCATTAATTCTTCTTCAGTCTTCCTTATTCATTGTCCAGCTCTCACAAGCGTAAGCCAAAAACCAAAAAACCAAATGCACTGCTGTGGAGTCGGATCTGACTCATAGAGACCCCTCCTTGGTTTTCTGAAGTGGTATCACTACAGAAGTAGATTCCCAAACCTTTCTTCCGAGGAGTGGCTGGTGAAAATACTATGGCTCAGGTTGGGCACACCTTAGTCTTCAAGGAGATATATTTGTTCTTCAGTCCTTGAAGGGGGTCTTTTGCAGCAGATTTGCCCAATGTAATACATTGTCTGATGTCTTACCTGATGCTTCCATTGATGTTGATTGTAGAACCAAGTAGTATGAAGTCCTTTACAACTTCAATCTTTTCTCCTTCTATCGTGATTCTACTTATTGGTCCAGTTGTGAGGAATATTGCTTTTGTTATATTGAGGTGTAATCCATACTGCAGACTGCACTTTTAATCTTCATCAGCAAGTGCTTCAAGTAATCCTCACTTTCAGCAAGCAAAGTTGTGTTGTCTGCATATCACAGGTTGTTAGTGAGCCTTCCTCCAATTCTGATGCCACGTTCTGCTTCATATAATCCAGTTTCTCAGATTATTTGCTCAGCATACAAGTTGAATAAGCATGGTGAAAGGATCCAACCCTAACACACTCCCTTCTTGATTTTAAACCAAGCAGTATTTCCTTGTTCTGTCTGAATGACAGCCTCCTGATCTATGTACAGGTTCCTCATGAGTACAATCAAGTGTTCTGGAATTCCCATACTTTTCAATGTTATCCATAACTTTTTATGATCCACACAATTGAATGTTTCTGAATAGTCAATAAAATACAAGTGAATATCTTTCTGGTATTCTTTGCTTTCAGCTAGGATCCATCTGACATCAGCAGTGATATCCCCCATTCCACATCCTCTTCTGAATTCAGCCTGCATTTCTGGAAGCTCTCTGTCAATATGCTGCTTTTTAATTATCTTCAACAAGATTTTATTTGCATGTGATATGAATGATATTGTTGAATAATTTCCACATTCTGTGGGATCATCTTTCTTTGGAATGGGTACAAATACAGATCTCTTCCACCCAGCTGGTCAGGTAGCTGCCTTCCAAGTCTCTTGGCGTTGATGAGTGAGTGCCTCCAGTGTGGCATCCATTTGTTGAAACATCTCTATGGCTATTCTATCAGTTTCTGGAACCTTGTTCTTTGCCAATTCCTTCAGTGCAGCTTTGACTTCTTCCTTCAATACCATTGGTTCTTGATCATGTGTTACCTCCTGAAAT
>NW_006921750.1:2543592-2544712 GCF_000298275.1 Orycteropus afer afer | reverse complement strand
TACAGTTCTTCATAGTATCCTGATATTATCCTTTTTATTTCAGTTGGTTCTGTTGTGATATCACCGTTTTTGATTCTTATTCATGTTATTTGTATTCTCCCCCTATTTTCCTTTGTTAAATTTGCCAGATGTTTGTCAATTTTATTGATCTTTTCAAAAAACTAACTTCTGGTCTTGTTCATTTCTTCTGTTGCCCTTCTATTTTCTGTTTCATTGATTTCTGCTTGAATCTTGATTATTTTGTTTCTTCTGGTGACTGTCTGCTTTTTTTGCTGGACTTTTTCTAATTGTTGGATATGTTCGTTTAAAGTGTTGATTTTGGCTCTTCTTTTTTGATGTCTGCATGTATTGCTATAAATTGGATTCTGATCACTGCTTTTGCTGTGTCCCAAAGATTTTGGTATGTTGTGTTTTCATTCACATTTGATTCAAGGAATTTTTGAATTTTTATTTTTATTTCTTCTCTTACCCAGTCTTTCTCTAGGAGGGTTTAGTTTCCATGTGTTTACTCTCTTTCTGTTGATCTTCCTATTGTTGATTTCTAATTTGATAGTGTTATGATCTGAGAAGATGCTTGCAGTATTTCAATTTTTTAAATTTATTAAGGCTTGCTTTATGGCTAACATATGGTCTATCATGGAAAAAGTTCCCTGTGCACTGCAGAAGAATCTATATTGTGTTGCTGTTGGGTGAAATGCTCTGTAGATGTCTATAAGGCCCAGTTGGTGCAGTGTATTATTTAGCTCTTCTGCATCATTATTGAGTTTTTTTTTTTTTCCAGTTGTTCTATGTTTCAAAAAAGTGGTGTATTAAAATCTCTCACTATGACTGTGGAGTCATCTGTTTGGCCTTTCAACTGTTTAAAAGTCTGATATATGTATTTTGGGACCCTTTCATTGGGTCCATTGATATTTATTATGGTTATATCTTCATGATCAATTGATCCTTTAATCATGTCCTTCCTTGTCTCATATGGTGGTTTTTGTCTTAATGTCAATTTGATCAGAAATTAATATTGCCACTCCTGCTCTTTTATAGTTGCCATTTGTTTGATGTATCTTTTTCCAACCTTTGATTTTTAGTCTATTTTTGTCTTTATCTCTAAGGTGTGTCTCTTGTA
>NW_006921750.1:2540322-2543492 GCF_000298275.1 Orycteropus afer afer | reverse complement strand
CTGGAACCTTGTTCTTTGCCAATTCCTTCAGTGCAGCTTTGACTTCTTCCTTCAATACCATTGGTTCTTGATCATGTGTTACCTCCTGAAATGGATGAACACCAACCAATTATTTTTGGTACAATGACTGTGTATTCCTTCCATCATCTTTTGATGATCCCTGCATCATTCAATATTTTGCCCATAGAATATTTCAATATTGCAACTCGAGGCTTGAATTTTTTCTTCAATTCTTTCAGCTTGAGACATGCCGAATGTGTTCTTCCCTTTTGGTTTTCTAACTCCACATTTTTGTGGCCTTTGCACATTTCATTACAATGATTTATTTTGTTTCAAGCTGCTCTTTGAAATCTTCTGTTCAACTCTTTTATCATGTCATTTTTTTCCATTTACTTTAGCTACTCTTCATTCAGGGACAAACTTAGAGTCTCTTCTGACATCCATATTGGTCTTTTCTTCCTTTTCTGTCTTTTTAATGACCCTTTGCATTCTTCATGGATGATGTCCATATTGTCATCTCACAATTCCTCTGATTTTCAGCCATTGGTCTTCAATGCATCAAATGTATTCTTCAGATGGTCACTAAATTCAGGAGGGATATTATCAAGGTCATATTTTGGCTCTCATGGACTTGTTTTGTCTTCAGCTTCAACTTGAACTTACATGTGATCAGATGATGGTCTATTCTGCAGTTAGCTCCTGACCTTGTTTTCACTGAATATATTGAGTTTCTCCACTACCTCCTTCCACAGATATAATTGATTTGATTCCTGTGTATCCCAACTGGCAAAGTTCACATGTATAACCACCATTTATGTTGTTGAAAAAATGTATTTGCAATGAATAAGTCATTGGTCTTGAAAAATTCTATCATTCAATCTCCAGTGTTATTTCTATCACCAAGGCCATATCTTCCAACTATCAGTGGTTCTTTCTTGTTTCCAACTTTTGCATTCCAATTACTAGTGATAATCAACACATCTTGATTGCATGTTTCGTCAACTTCAGACTGTAGAAGTTGGTAAAAAAAACTTCAATTTCCTTGTCTTTGGCGGTGGTGCATGAATTTGAATAACAATAGTGTTAACTTGCCTTCCTTGCAGACTTATTGATATTATCCTATCACTGACAGCATTGTGGTACAGGATAGATCTTGAAACTTTTTTTGTAACAATGAATTCCACACCATTCCTCTTCCATTTGTCATTCCAGGCATAGTATATCATATGATTTTCTGATTGGTATTTTTAAATTTATTGAGACTTGGTTTCTGTCCTAACATATGAGTGTATTCTGGATAATGAGCCTTCTAGACTGGAAAAGAATGTATATTGCATTTTTTTTTTTTTTTAGGTGGAGTATTCTGCAAGTCTATCAGGTCGAGTTGGTTGATTGTGTTGTTGAGATCTTATGTATGTTTGTTGATTTCTTTTTTTTTTTTTTTCTTGCTGTTCTGTCATTTACAGAAAGTGATGTCCTAAAGTCTCTTACTACTATTGTGGAATTGTGTATTTCTCCTTTAAATTCAGTTAAAGTTTGCTTTATGTATTTTGGAACTCTTGCACTGGGGGCATAGATATTTATTATGGTTATATCTTCTTAGTAATTGACCCTTTTATCATGATATAATACCTCCCCTTGTCCCTTATGCTGGTTTTCACCTTGAAGTCTATTTTATTCAGAAATTAAAATAGCCACTCCTGCTCTGTCTTTCATTGCCATTAACTTGATATATATATATATATATATATATATATATATATATATATTTCCCATCTCTTTCGCTCTCTCTCTCTCTCTCTCTTTAAATTGTGATTTGGGTGAAAATTTACAGCACAAATACACTTTCCATACAGCAGTTCATATATACTTTGTCTCATGACATTGACCACAATTTATCACAATGCAACATCTCCCCTCCCACTTCCTCCCTATAGTTACTCTTCCCTGTGCCCATCTCTCCATGCATTCCTACCCCCTGAGTTGTTTCCCTGTGCCTGAGCAGCCCTTCTTTCTCTCATGCTTATTCTCTCCAAGGGGTGTATCTACTTCAGTAAATGCTCAACTGATATGCCTATCTTTTGTTTGGCTGGAAGCCACAGGTATGTGTTCAATTCCAGACCTGAAGGGCAACTAGGGGCCATAGTCTCAGTGGTTCCACCAGGCTCCCTTGGGCCAGAAAATCTGTTTCCTCATTTTTTTTTTCCTAAATGATTTTGAGTTTTGTTCCATGTTGTTCTCCCTGTCTGTCCAGGATCTCCTACAAAGATCCTCTTCCAAGTGGTTGACAGTAGTAGCCGAGCACCATCTATTTCTTCTGGTCTCACAGTTGTATAGGCTGCAGACAGGATGATGTACAAATCGCTAGGACTAGTTGTTTCCATGAAGTTTTGGTTTTCTTCATTCTTCTTGGCTCTGGATGAGGAGAGACCCATCGTTGCATCTAGATGGCAGCTTGCAAGCTTTTAAGATCTCAGTTGCTACTTGCAACACTAGGAGGTGGAACAATGTTTTGTGTAGTATATTATGCCAATTGAGCTTGATGTCCCTATGGCTATGGTCCCGAGCCCACAGGTTCAACCACTCGATCCCTCTGGGTAGCTGGCTATGACCAAACAGTGACTACCACCTTGCCCCTTGTCAGCCCCATTATACACCTGGGAATTCAGATCATACAAATAAAGTTATTGGACCACTTTCTGCCAACCCTACACCTGTTCTTGAGTACACTCTCCACTTCTTATTCATACCTAATATTTCAGCCTGTGCACCCATCAATCCACCCATAAACCCATGTTTGCCTTCACTGACCATGCTGTACTGTATGCGCAAAAGGGTTCATCTTTGTTGTCTGTACTTCCCAAGTACCTCTCTATGTCTTTCTCTTTCTCAATGGCACTATATTAATGACTTACATTTGGTACATTGTCCTTTTCTTCACCCAAATCAAAACTTATCTCTATCTATCTAACAGTATTCCCTACCCTACCCCCCAAATTCTGGTAAACAAAAAAGAAAATGTCTTGCATAGATAAAGGTTTCCTTAACTATTACAATAATGGACTAATACCTTATTTGTCCTTTTGTGATTGACTTATTTCACTCAACATAATGTCCTGCAGGTTCATCCATGTTATGCAGTGTTTTGCAGATTCTACATTATTCTTTAG
>NW_006921750.1:2538629-2540222 GCF_000298275.1 Orycteropus afer afer | reverse complement strand
CATGTTATGCAGTGTTTTGCAGATTCTACATTATTCTTTAGGGTTGCATAGTATTCCATTGTGTGTATGTACCATACTTTGGATATCCATTCCTCAGTTGATGGATACCTAGGTTGTTTCCATCTTTTGGCTATTGTAAATAGTGCTGCGATGAACATGGGTGTGCACATGTCTATTCCTGTCATGGTTCTCACTTCTTTAGGGTAATGGAATAGTATAGCTAGGTTAAATGGTATTTCTAGTTCCAACTTTTGAAGGAATCACCATACTGCTTTCCACAGTGGTTGTACCATTTTACAGTCCCACCAGCACTGTATGAGAGTCCAAGTCTCTCCACATCCTCACCAGCATTTGTTATATTCCGTCTCATTGAACTTTGCTACTAGTGCTGGAGGAAGATGGTATCTCATTGCTGTTTTGATTTGCATTTCTCTAATAACTAGTGATTGTGAGCATTTCTTCTTATGTTTGTTGGCCGGTTGAATATCCTCCTTGGTGAAGTGTTTATTAATGTCTTCTGCCCATTTTTTAATTGGAGTGTTTGTCTTTTTGTTATTGAGGTGTTGGAGTTTTCTATAAATTCTAGAGATAAGTCGCTTGTCAGATATGTCATTACCAAATATTTTTTTCCCAATCTGGGACTCTTTTAAAGAAGGCTTTGGAAGCACACAAAAATTTAATCTTTAGAAAGTTCCAATCATCTGGTTTCTCTTCTACTGTTTGTGCATTTTGATTTATGCTTGATAGTCTATTAATGCCATATATTGTTGTTGTTGTTGTTATATGCTGTCGAGTCAGCCCCGACTCATTGAGCCCCTCCTTGGGTTTCCGAGGCAGTATTACTACAGAAGTAGGATTGCCCAAACTTCCTTCCAAGGAGTGGCTGGTGGGTTTGAACTGCCAGCCTTATGGTTAGCAGTCAAGTGCCTTAGGCACTATGCTAGGAGAGCTCCTATGCCATATATTAGGGCCCCAAAATTTGCTCCCAGTTTTTCCTTGAGAAACTGTATAGTTTTCGATTTCACATTTAAGTCTTTGATCCATCTGCAGTTCGTTTTTATGTATGGTGTGAGGTAAAAATCTTGCTTCATTTTTCTGTAAATGGATCTCAAATTTTGCCAGCACCATTTATTAAAACAATCTTTTCCTCATTTAATGGATGTTGGCCTTTTGCAAAGATCAGTTGACCATAAGTCAATGGATCTATTTCTGGGTTCTTAATTCTATTCCATTGGTCTATGTATCTGTCATTAAACAAATACCAGGCAGTTTTGACTACTGTGGCTGTATAGTAGGTTTTGAGACCTGGCAGTGTGAGACCTCTTACTTTGTTTTTTTCTTCAATAGGGCTTTGCTTATCCGAGGTCTTTTTCCTTTCCTAATAAAATTAGTGATTCATTTTTCCATATCCCTAAAGAATGTTAGGTACTGAAACAAGGCGGGCTTGTGCTTACTCACTGATCTGCACTGAACACGTTCCCTTGTTACCCTACTGAGAGGGACCAGGTCTTCGGGAGCAAGGTAAGCACAGGCGTAGCACAGAGTAGCAGGCCGGAAGAGCAGGAGGAAGGGGTGGAACCCAGGAAGCCAAAG
>NW_006921750.1:2527724-2532566 GCF_000298275.1 Orycteropus afer afer | reverse complement strand
GGTTCATTGGACTTCTTGAATGGATATGTTCTCCTCTTTCATAATATCAGGGAAGTTACCCTCCAGCAAATTTTGGAAAATTTTCTCTGTGGTTTTATTTTTCAACTCCTCTTCTGGAATTCCAATGATACATAGATTATTTCTTTTGATGGTATCCCACATGAACATTAGGCTCTCTTCATTATGTTCTGATTTTTTTCTGACTTTTCTCTTTCCAAGGAAGTATTCAGGTGTTTGTCTTCAATCTCATTAATTCTGCCTTCCATAGCAACTATTCTACCCCTTTGCCATTCCAATGTGTTATCTATTTCTAACAACTTAGCATTAATCTTCTGGATTTTTTATCTGTAATTTAGAATCATTTCTAATATTCATTTATTTTGTCATTTTGTTCTTGTATGTTCTCCCAAAATTCTTCTAAGGTTTTTCTATGTTTTCTTTGGTCTCTTCCTCAATCATTTGAAGATACCTAAATATAATTCTTTTGAACTTCTTATCAGAGAGTTCCAATGCTGCTTCTTCCTCAGGGATGTGTTCTGAGTCTGTAACTTGTTTTCTTGTTTCTACCACTTTATCTTTCTTCTCTGTGCGGACTGTGATGGTCTGTTTTTTTCTGAGGCATCGTGGTATTGTATCTAGATCTCTGTTAACTGTTTGTGAAGAGCAGCCAATGGTGATTCAGGCTCTTCTTGGTGGTTTTTTATCATTGGCCCATTGGTGGAGAAGGAGGTGCTGGCTTTTGCTTATTAAGTGAAGTTGCAGGATGTGTGAGTGTACTGGTATCTTATGGGGACACTTGCTGTCTCCCACTCACTTAGGCAAAAATTACAATTGAATAACCATCAAAAACTAAAAGCATATGGACAAAAACGCACCCTGAAATCACACAGGAGCAGTAACCAAAAGAAAAAGAAAAAGAGGAGAAAAGAAGAAGAAAACAGGTAAATATGCAATATCTAGGGATAGGTCACTAAGAGAAAAAAGGTAGAGAAGGAGAGTAATGAAGAAAGTAAACAAACTAACAAACAGGAAGAAAAAAAAAAGCCAACAAGGAACAGGATTAACCACAAGAGAAAGAGGACAAAAAAATGGTTTAAACTAGGACCTTTTAAGTCATGTAATGCTGGTTTGGAGAGTTCTTGGAGTTACTGGAAAGCATAACCTCTTCTTAAGCCCTTGGAATCTGGTAGAGCACTGTCTCTTTCGGTTGTCTCTAGCTGCTGGTTATGTGTTGATTTGTTTGGTATTGTTTTTATAGTTTAATATTTTGAAAAGGTGAAGCTGGTATGTTTTAATTTGTTATTGATTCAGGTGTGTTGGGTCACTCTGCTGTTTTCCTTGTGATGGTGGAATTACTGTGTGTAGTGTGGATATATATTTCTGTTTTTTGTATAAAGAGTTTAGAGTTTGAAGTGGGTGGTTTTATGGTAATTGGCTGAATGTGGTTTCTTCTATTGAATTAGTGAAGTTATTGGCAGAGAAGGTGGGAGTAGAAGAAGGAAAGCTTGGTGTTGCTAGAGTCTTTTTCTAGGGCTTTGAGCACTCTATTATTGATGACGTATTTATTTGTAAGTCTGCAGCTCAACCTCAGGAAAGATTCCTGTTGTTAGAGGGTCGCAAATTTCTGCCAATTTCAGGCACACTCAAAGACCCCGTCTCCGTGGCCCCACAGCGCCAAAGCATGGCTCTAAGACCAAATTCACAAGACCGCACTCAGCTGCAGTTTCTTTGCTCTCCATGCCCCGTCTGCCTGTGGTGCTGATGCAATCCCGCCAGACCACTAATGGCCGGCTCTAGAGCTTGTCTGTGATACTGCCCACCTGCAGTGCCAAAGATGCGCACAATTTCGGCTCTGTTGGAGTCAGGGGAGTACCTGCTAGTGACCTGTGGTCCCAATATCCATGGCAAAGAAAAGCACCTTGTCTCTCAGTCTGACCCAAGCCCACTCTGTCATCCACTGGGAGGGGAGGGAGCTAGCCTCTGGTGCAACAGTGAGATCTCTGCCTGAATCTCAGCAGTGCTGCCCAAGCCTGCCTGCACCCAGACACCCAGACGACCCAAATTACTGACAAAATCAGCTGCTGGAGGCAGGTCTCTGCTGCTGCCCATGGGAATATTGTAGTGGTCCCTGGTATGCTGCTGGTATGCCTTCTTGGTTTGGGTATCTCAGGCATCCATCCTTGACAGGCAGACAGTGACTGCCCCAGGAAAGTTTGCAGTGGTCTCTCTCGGGTGCCCATCCACCATCACCAGTAGCTCTTTCCTAAATAATCTCCCTGTGCCTTTCCTCTAATTCTGCTCTTCTGCATTTGGTGCACTCTGATTCAGTGAGTTTTTCAGAGCACCAAAGTTCCTAATTCAAACTGTTGTACCTTGTTTTCAAAGTCCTTAGATGCCAAAGGGGGAAAAAAAAAAAGTGTGCTGCTCACTGTTGAGACTCCATTTTGCATCTATATTTACCTTGTCTTGATTTCTTTTCAATAACCAAAGAAATGCAAATCAAAATATTTCCTTTCACCTATCATATTGGTATAAATTTAAAATGTTGACCATATGTAGGGTTAATAAGGGTGTGAAGAAATAGCTATTATTTTAACAGAGTGTGCATCCTTACTTTGTTAACAGTGTTAATTTACATTGTTAACTTTGTGGGAATATACATTGGGTCAATATCATTAGAAGGCATTTTGTGAGTCTCTACAAATATTTTAAAGGTATAGATCCTTTGACTTAGCAACTGCACAGTGGTGAATCCATATTGTAGAAATAGTTAAAGGTGGATATACAGTGGTTATCATTGCAGAAGTATTTATGATGAAAAATCAAAGAAAAGAAAATGCAAATTTATGGTACTGGTTAAATAAATCATAGTAATACCTGCAGTAAAATTTTGTAACCTTTTTAAGAATTAGATAAATTATTATTTTTAGACTTTTGAAAGAGCACATACAGAAAACACAAATAGCATGTTATTATTTTATAAACTAAAAATGTTTTTAAAATATATATATGAATATATCTGTGTATATAAGTATATAATATATATGTGGTTTTGAATATAAAAATTGAGTAGAATTTTGGATAAATTTCAGAGCTGAGGAAAAAAGGCAATGTATACTCCCCTTTCTAAAAAAGTGGACAAGAAGCTGCCAGACACCCTCTCCACCACTTAGTAAAAGTAGAAAAATTGATTCTTAAACCTTCATTCCTATCACCTCAACATATGAGGACCAGAAATCTGAGGCAAACTAATTGCAATATGAACAAATAGCCAGATTCAATATTTTATTTTATTTTTCTTAATTGTGATTGAGGAAACATTTACAAAGCAAATTCATTTTGCGTTCAATAGTTAATACACATTTTTTCATGAAAAAAAAAAAAAAAACCATTGATTGCAATCCCCATAATGTAATCACTCTCTTTCCACTGCCTCACTTTGGTTACTTTTCCCCAGTATCCCTCTTTCTTATGTGTTTCTGCCCTCTGAGATATCTCCCTGTGCAAATGCTGCCTTTCTCATCTTCCATGGTTGATTGTTCTAGAGAGTGTAACTACCCGGTGGAAATGGTCACCTTATAGGCTTGAACTGGATGGAAGCCTCAGGGATGAGTTCAGTTCCAGGACTGAATGGTGATTAGGAAACATAGTCGTGAGATTTTTACCATTGTGTATCAGATCAGTAAGCCTGGTCTTTTTTATGATTTTGAGTTTTGTTCCATATTTTTTTCCCATTCTATCTGTGATCTCCTATTTTGATCCCTTTCTGGTTGACAAAGGTAACTGGGCACTGTCTATGACTTGTTCAATTTCTTCTTTTATTGTGAGTCTGTTCAATTTTCTACCTCAGTCTGTGTTAGTTTACATAAGTACTGTGTTTCTGGAAATCTATCCTTTTTTTTTTTTAAGTTTTCAAATTTGTTGGAGTACAGTTCTTCGTAGTATCCTGGTATTATCCTTTTATTTCGGTTGGTTCTGTTTTGACATCATCCATTTAATTTCTTATTTGAATTATCTATGTCTTCTCATTCTTTGCCTTTGTAAAGTTTCATGTGATTTGTCGATTTGATTAATTCTTCTCAAAGAACCAACTTCTCGTCTTTTTTTTTCCCCCATTTTCATTTATTTCTGCTTGAATGTTTATTTATTTATTTATGTTATTCTGGTGACCATAGGTTTTTTTTTTTTTTGCTCCTTTTTTCTCTATTTGTTGGATTAAGGTATTGATTTGACTCTTTCTTCCTTTTTGATGTGTGCATTTATTGCTAAAAATTGGCCTCTGATCACTGATTTTGTTGTGTCCCACAGATTTTGGTATATTGTATTTTCATTCTCATTTGATTCAAGGAAATTTTAAATTTCTTTTTCTATTTCTTTTATTATTGAGCAGTTTTTAAGGAGGGTGTTATTCCGTTTCCATGTATTTGCTTTTTTCCATTGATCTTCCTATTGTTGACTTCTAATTTTACAGCATCATGATCTAAGAAGATGCTTTGCAGTATTTTAATGTTTTTTAAATTTATTGAGGCTTGCTTTGTGGCCTAGCATATGTTCTATCCTGGAAAATGTTTCACATATGCTGGAAACTAATGTATATTGTACTGTTGTTGGGTGAAGTGTTCTGTAGGTGTCTATAAGGTCACATTGATTAATTGTATTGTTTAGTTCTTCTATATCTTTGTTGAGTTTCTTTCCACTTTTCTCTATCTTTCATTGAAAGTGGTGTATTAAAAACATTGTTCCAGGGCGGGGCAAGATGGCGGACTAGGCAGAAGGATTGCACAGACCCTCTTCAACAAAGAAAAGGGAAACCAATTAACACAGACACAGAAGATAATCTTG
>NW_006921750.1:2479886-2500398 GCF_000298275.1 Orycteropus afer afer | reverse complement strand
TCAAAAACATATTTAAAAAGGATAAAAAGAAAGATAATGAGAAAAGGCAAGGAGAGAAAAAAGTCACACTATCTGGGGAGGGAGTAATGAGAGAAAAGAGCATGAGTAAAAGAGTAGGGAAAATTTCCAAAGGAAAATCAAGAGGTATGAAAAAACCAAAGAGAGAAAGAAGAGTAGAACCAGGAATAAAAATGCCAGATGTAGGGCTGGGCACCCAGGCTCTTCCAAGGCACAGAACAGGACTGAAACCCTGCTGGTTAAGGATGTGATGTAGGCAGATTAAGAAGGTGAGTAGAGGTGGAGGATGTTCACACCTTTGTTCACCAAGAGGGTATGGAGCCCAAGAGTAACACAGGGATTATTGCATCTGGATGTCTCCAGTTTCCAGTGCAGTTGCTCATGCTGTTGTCAGCAGGTACAACCCACTCCCAGGCTTCAGTAAAGGGAAGGACACCACCCACACACACTCAAAATGGCTGTGCTGATAACTTGCAAACATCAAAAATGACTGTGCCCTCCTGCCAGCCACCGGCAGTTCACAGGTCTCCTGTCCCCTTATTCACTGTTCTCCCTTCTAGTCATCAGGCCCCAATGCAGTCCTTGGCCATGCAGCTGTTGTTACCAAAGCCAATTGTTATTTTGCTATCAGGAAATATTAAAAATGGTTGTGCCTCAGGACACCTGGTAGTTTGCAGCTCCGTTTGTATCTTCCCTCACTGGTTCATTCAGGTTCTTCTACTAGTTGATATTTAATCTACTTCTTTATCTTTCCCTTCTAACCTCAATGTTCATCTTCTCTATTGGTTTCAATAGATTTCTCATTGCTTTGTTGTAGAAGGATCTGTGCAACTTGTTTGCCTATTCTGCCATCTTGCTGGAACCTCTGGTGTTGACAGACTTTAAAAACATTTTCTCAGTCTGAAGTAAGTTGTTGTATTAATTTAAATTCCTTAATTAGTAGTGACACTGAGTATTTTTTTTTTCACACACTTATTGGTTGCTTTGGGTTTTTTTGACCTAAGATTTTGATTTTTTTTGTGTGTGTGTGTCAATTTTATTTATTATAGCAGATATTGGGTATTATATTGTTGGTCATGCATTTCAAATCTCTTCTAGTATACAACAGCTGAGAAGACAAAATCAAATATTTCAAAATTCCCTTGATTTTATATTTTCCTCTTGGCTTGCATGATCTCCCAGATAGCTGTATTCATACTTTGAATTTGAAATGAGTAATGTGGAGAGAAAGGCACTCTGGTGATGCAGTACCTAAGACATTTGACTACTAACCAGGGTAGTGGTCCAAACCCACCAGCTGCTCCATGGAAGGAAGATGGTGTAATCTAAATCCATAAAGATCTACTGCCTTGGAAGTGCAATGGGAGTCACTGAGTCAGAATTGACTCTATGACAGTTGTCTTTTTTTTTTTTTTTTAGTGTGGAGAGAAATGAGTAATGTGAAGACTGAAGAAGAGTTGATGACTTAGAATTGTGGTGTTGGCAAAGAATACTGGAAATATCATGGACTGTCAGGAGAACAAACAAATCTTCCTGGGAGAAATTCAGCTGGAATTCCCCTTGGAAGCAAGAATGGCCAGACTTCATCTTACCTATTCATACACACACACACACACACACACACATACATTTGTTGTTGTTGTTATGTGCCGTGGAGTTGGACCCAACCCATAGTGACCCCTCCTTGCATTTCCAAGGCAGTATCACTACAGAAGTAGATTGCCAGTAGATTGCTCAACCTTCCTTCCAAGAAGTGGCTTGTTGATTTGAACCACCATCCTTCTGGTTAGCTGTGAAGTACCTTAGGCACTACGCTACCAAACTCGCTTGTTTGTGTGTGTGTGTGTGTGTGTGTGTGTGTGTATATATATATATAGAGAGAGAGAGAGAGAGAGGGAAAGCATAATGTTTTGGCTCTCTTCCCTCCCTTAATGTCTTAAATGTAAAACATAAACTGGGCCAGTGTGTTTTCAGTTGTACACAAGTCAGTGGTCTCATGTTAGGCACAAGTAGGACTTTTTGATTGTATTTAGAGATTATGTGTTATTTAAAGAACTGTTTGCAGATGCCAAGTCGACAAGAGATAGACTGTGATGATTCAGGTGACAACTTGGCTGGCCATAATTCTCAGTCATTTGGTAGTTATGTAATGATGTAGTTTGCCAATTAAGTAATGATGTAGTCTGGCAGTTATATAATGATGCAGTCATCCTTCATGATATGATCTGATGTCATCATGCAATCAGCTGTAAGGAGAGTTTCCTCAGGGATGTGACCTGCATTCAATATACGTACAGATGTCTAGCAAATCTCACTTATTTGCTGTGGATGGTGCATCCAATTCTTCAACATCTCACCTCCAATTCTTGGGATTCATCAGCCTCTGCAGCCCATGAGCCAACAATCTGCCATCTGGCCTACTGATCTTAGATTCTTCAGTCTCTACAGCTATGTGAGTCAGGAGAAGCCTCCAGTCTGATGCTTGAAATGTAGATTTAGGATGTGCCAGCCTCTACAACTGTGTGAGCTATTTCTTTGAGATAAATCTCTTTCTCTCTCTATGGATAGATGATAGATAGATAAATGCACTTCACTGGTTTTGTCTTTCTAGAGAACATAGCTTAAGACAGGAATCACAATGGTCAATAAGATGATAAATATATAACAAACTTTAAAATACATGCTTCCTTTCTATTTGTCTCAGCTTCTTTAATCTAACAATAAGAAGTAATAATGGTAACAATATATTGTTGGTTCTATAATATGTTTTATAAAATGTATAACAATAATAACACATGAAGATGAAGGATTAAACATATGAGAAAACTATTTTTGTACATCTTACTGGAATTAAGTTAGTGAAAATCTGAGCTCAATTCTCCCAAGCCAAGATATAGATAATAAACTCTAGAGCAAATAACTTTAAATATATATACATAAAACTAAAAATATATATAGTGAAGCTTTTGTTAGAGGAATTAAAATATTACTTTAGAAAATATTCATATAATACAAAAAAAAAGCAGTAAAGGAAGAATATAGGAATAGCACAGACCTTTGAAATATAGAAAACAAAGAATAAAAAGGCAAATTTAAAACTAACTATATTAATGTGACATTTGAGTGCATTAAAAAATCCAAAGAGAAAGCAGAGGGAAAAAAAAAAAAAAAAAGAGCAAACTACACTCTGCTTACAAATGTCACATTTTAGATTGAAAGACTGGTGCAGTGAATTACTTTTAGCCATGGTCCTTGCTACTCTCACTAAAAGAGTGGTCAAGAGTAAGCAAATAAGAGGTGCTTGTAGCCCACCAAGGGGACTGGATAGATTGGTGATAATATAATGGGACAATTGTAGGGGTGAGACCACGCAAATTAGATGTATAGAACCCTAACATGAGGATCGGTCAATTTTGCCATCTCACTAGTTTCAAAATGAGCCATACCAGTGGTGGAAGGAGAGGCTCTCATCACTATTATGAAAGAAGAGCCAGAACTAGAAAACATCATTTAGACCCAAGGTCTCTGAGCTGAACTTCTTCAACCCAGGGCACAGAGAGTTGTGACACCAGGTACAATGAGAAGCAGTGGCAGAGGAGTGGTGACAACAGAGTCTAGAGCACTAAGAGAATAGCGTAAAACAGAGATGTAGGTTTTCCTAGAGTGAGAAAGCTGAGTGCCTTTTGGCCAAGGCTTATTAGCAGAGCAGGGTGCCTCTACGAATTTATCAGCAAAGCTAAAAGAGCTTTGTGACTCTTACTTGGGCAGGCCAGAGGACAAGTTCAGGGGCTGAGAACCAGAGAGAGACTTGCTTCTGGGAACAGCTAAACGGAGGCAGTCCTGATCAAAGAACTGTATGTATTCTTATCATTCTTGATTCTGAATAGTAATGTGTTGCTTCACTAATAATCCCCATGATTTTGAGTATTGTCTGCAAGTTCTGCATGGCTATGCAATGGATTATTGAACCCAGCAGAGAAGTAGAGTGTTGTGGCAGGAAGAGTTGGTGTCAGAATTGGTAAAAAGTTTGGAGGGTGGGGACGTATCTGACCTCTACTTCATAAGAATGAGATTTAGGCTGTTGATCCTGATTCTATTCCTCCCTTGTGAAATCAAAGGAGGTCAGATACTGTCCACACAACTTTTTCATTACACAAGAAAGTTTAAATAAAATTGATGGGGGAAAAAATATCATGAAAACATTTACTAAAAGAGAACAAATATTTACTAAAAGAGAGCAAACATTTACTTATTGACTATAGTAGTATCTGACAAAATAAACTTTGATATAAGTGTTCATAAAAACATTATTCAAAATAGCCAAAGAGTTGAAAAAAAATCTCAAAAATCAGTTAAAGAACTGATTAACAGATCTTTAAAATGTAGCATAGCTATACCATGAAGCATTATTCATCCATAAAATAGGAATAAAGTACTGATACATGTTAAAACATGAATGAACGTTGAATGCATTATGCTAAACAACAGAAGCCAGAAACAAAATGCTACATACTTATGTAACATAAAGCAGAAGAGATAAATAAATATAAGAAAGAGGCTACTGTATTTTGTTTCCACAAATAATACAGGTCTTCTATAATTTTTTGCCAACTGTTCCCTCCCTCTGGAAGGAATTTTCATAAGTGCTACTACGTAAATATAATTTATTTTCATGTTGTAAAAAAGTTAGCATAGCATGTTTACAAAAATTCTTGTGGGTAAAGAGTGGCTGGTAAACAAACATGAAAGTTGTGTGTTATTTGCATAAAAATACAGGAGTTGTTACAGGGATGGGGGTAGGAAAATATGGGCAGTGACTATTAATGGGTATGGGATTATTTTTCCCCCTTATTTTTTAAATTGTGATTTGAGTGAAAGTTTACACATTGGATTTTTTTTGTCTTTTCCATTCAACAATTCATACACATTTTGTTTTATGACACTTACTGCAATCCCACACTGCAACAGCATTCTTCCCACTTTCACCCTGCACCCACCCCCATCCCTTTATCATTCCCTCTCATTTTCTCCCCCCTTCCTAGCTCTATCCCTAAACAAATTCTGTTGTCTTGATCTGAAACACTTGATTGCTTCAGTGAATGCATACGTACCTGTGATAGTTGGAGCTGTGTGTCAACTTGGTTGGACCACAAATCTATGTGGTTTAAGCAGTTATAATGTGGTTATTCCCATGATGGGATCAGATGAATATGTTTTGAGCAGCCAATCCATTGAAAGGGAGTTTCCCTAGGGGTGTGGCCTGCTTTCAGCATATTTATGAACATTCTGGGAAAAGAGACACTCTTCTGTGGATTGGGATTCTGTTGTGCTGCCTACAACGAATTGTTCCATGAGCGAACAATCCACTATTTGGCCTGGAGATTTGGATTCATCATTTGTTGGAGTCAACAGCCAGTATAATGCCTACCAACCTTGAGATTCTCAACCCCTGCAACTGCGAAAGCCAGAAAAATCCTCCAACTTGATGTTTTATCCAAGACCTTTGGACTTGCCAGCTTCTATTATTGTGTGAGCCATTTTCCTAAGATGAATTTCTCTTTCTCTATATATATAAACTTTACTGGTTTTGTTTCTCTAGAGAACCAGCTCTAACACATTTGGTAATGAGAGTGGTTTTAGAGAGAAAAAATCATAAGGATGAGCTTCCTAAATTTGTTCTCCAATTTGGTTAACTGCAAAGACACTAGTGACCCTGCCTCTGTTAGTAAAAAGGGCCTTGTTAATCCGGGGCATGAGGTGGCAATATTAATATGCAAAATAGCACCACCAATAGATCAAGTATTTGTGAGAAGTGAGACTCTGGGTGATTGCATATTTGATACTTTTCTGAAATTTTGTCAGCATGAGGAGTATAAGGAAGCTGGTTGGTGGGTCCTACTTACAATAGACAAAGTGAAGAAAGAATGAGATGAGCTCAGGGCTGCTGAGTCATGGCTTAAGCACCCCATAAAAGACCTCAGTGTTTCTAGTTGTGCTCTGAAAGAAAGCCTTGTTTCTTCTAGTAACAGAGCTGATATTGCTGAAAACCAAACCCAGAGTCTTATTGTAAGGGTGGCTGAATTACAACGCCAACTAAATTACCAACCCAGAATGGTGTCTGAAGTTAAAATTAGGATATTGATTGGGAAAAAATAGGATCCTGAAACATGGAATGGGGACATATGGGCAGATAGCCAGGAAGATCAGGATATGGAGCCTGCAAATCTGGTTGAATCCCTCTCATCTGAAGGGAATACTGTAAAACCATTATCCCCACCACCTCAGTTTGATGGTATTAGCCCAACTGTTCCTGCTGGGTCATTGCCTGAGGCACAGGCTATGGAATACATTCCTGAATGTTCTCAGGAACTGCCCCAACCACTCATTATTGCTTCTAGACCTATAACTAAAGTTAAGTCCAAGCAAGCCTCAAAAGGTGAAATACAAAGTGTGACTGAGGAGGTGTTATGCTACCCCAAAAAAGACAAACTTGATTTTGCTAACCAGACAGAAACCTGGAGAATATTTATGGGATTGGGTACTGAGGGTGTGGGATAATGAGTGCAAGGAATGTAACATTGGATCAGTCTGAGTTTATTTATTTAGGCCCAGTAAGTACAGATTCTTCATTCTATGTTTCAGCTTGAGAGGTTAGGAAAGGATCTAATAATTTATTTGGTTGGCTTACTGAAGCATGGATTGTGCAGTGGCCTACCTGAAGTCAAGTTGAAGTTCCAGACCTACCTTGGTGTAATGTAGAAGATATTCAGAGCTTAGAGAAATTGACCTGTTAGAATGCATTAATTAGATTAGACCTGTAGAGCCAGAAATGGAGGGTCTAGAAGACACACCTTTCACCAGTACGGTGAGGAATAAATTTGAGAAGGGAGCTCCAGCATCCTTGAAGACTGCTGTGATTGCTATTTTATGTATACCTTATTTGACAGTGGGAATTGCCCTAATTGAACTAAGACACTTAACTATCATGGGGCTGATTGAACCCCATGGTAGTAGGGGCCAAGTGGCAGCAGTTAATCAACAAAGGCACAGTTACCATAATGGACAGCAGAGTCAGAACAGTAATCAGAATAGTATGACTCATGTGGAATTATGGCATTGGCTACTTGCTCATGGTGTTCCTGCTAGTGAAATACATGGCAAGCCTACTAAATACTTACTTGATCTGTATAGACAGAAGAATTCTGTATCATGTCAACAGCGACTAAGATTGAATTGCCAGAATACAGAGTCACAGCCTCTCAATCAATTCCCAGACTTGAGTCAGTTTACAGACCCACAACCCCTTGAATGAAGGGGAGGCCATGTCCCTTTGAGGAAGGACCCAACTACATTGACAAAAGTCTATAATGCCAATCTTTCTCCTAACCTTCCCCAAAGGGATCTGAGGCCTTTTACAAGAGTGATTGTTCACTGGGGAAAAGTAAATAATCAGATTTTTCAGGGATTACTGGACATTGGCTCTGAAATGATACTAATTCCAGGAGATGCAATGTGCCACTGTGGCCCACCAGTTAGAGTGGGGCCATATGGAGGTTAAGTTATTGATGGAGTCTTAGCTAAGGTGTATCTCACAGTGGATCAAATGTGTCCCTGAATCCATCTGGTACTGATTTCCCCAGTTCCAGAATGCATAATTGGAATAGATACACTGAGAAATTGGCAGAATTCCCACATTGGGTCCCAGACATGTGGAGTAAGTGCTATTATGGTAGGAAAAGCCAAGTGGAAGCCATTAGAACTGCCTCTACCTACAAAAATACCACATCCCTGGAGGGATTGCTGAGATTATTGCCACCATCAGGGAATTGAAGGACACAGGAGTGGTGATTCCCATCACATCCACATTTAATTCACCTATTTGGCCTGTGCAGAAAGCAGATGGATCTTGGAGAATGACAGTAGATTATCGTAAACTTAATCAGGTGGTGACGTCAATTGCAGCTGTTTTTCCTGATGTGGTTTCATTACTTGAGCAAATTAGTATATATCCTGGTACTTGGTATGTAGCTATTGATCTGGCCAATAAATTTTTCTCAATACCAATTTCAAAAGACCATCAGAAGCAGTTTGCCTTCAGGTGAAAAGGCCAACAGTATACTTTCACGGTCCTTTTTCAGTGATATATCAACCCCCAGCACTATGTCATAATTTAGTCTGTAGGGATCTTGATTGCCTTTCCCTTCCACAAGACATCACATTGGTCCATTATATTGATGACATTATGCTGACTGGACCTAGTAAGGAAGTAGTACTGATGACTCTAGACATATCAGTGAGACATATGCATGCTAAAGATTGGGAAATTAACCCAATAAAAATTCAGGCACCTCCCATCTCAGTGAAATTTCTGGAGTTTCCAGTGGTGTGGGGCATGTCGAGATATTCCTACTAAAGTGAAGGATAAATTATTGTATCTGGCTTCCCCCACAACTAAAAAGGAGGCACAATGTCTGGTGTGCCTCTTTGGATTTTGGAGGCAACATATCCCTCATTTGGGTGAGTTGCTGCAGCCTATTTATCAAGTGACTTGGAAAGTTGCTAGTTTTGAGTGGGGCCCAGAGCAACAGAAGGCTCTGCAACAGGTTGAGCCTGTCGTGCAGACTGCTCTGCCACTTGGGCCATAGGATCCAGCTGATCCAGTGGTGCTGGAAGTGTCTCTAGTAGAGATGCTGTTTGGAGTTTTTGGCAGGTCCCTATCGGTTAATAGCAATGCAGACCCTTGGGATTTTGGAGCAAAACCCTGCAGTCCTCAGCAAATAACTACTCTCCTTTTGAGAAACAGTTTTTGGCTTGTTACTCAGCTTTAGTAGAGACTGAACGGTTAACCATGGGCCACCTAGTCACCATGAGGCCTGAGCTGCCCATCATGAACTAAGTATTGTCTGATCCACAGAGTCATAAAGTTGGACGTGTACAGCAGCACTCCATCATTAAATGGAAGTGGTATATCAGAGATTGGGCTTGAGCAGGACCTGAAGGCACAAGTAAGTTGTATGAGGAAGTGGCCCAAATGCCTATGGTCTCCAATCAAGTCACATTACCTTCCCTCTCCCAGTATGCATGTATGGCCTCATGGGAAGTTCCTTATGATCAGTTGACTGAGGAAGAGAAAACTCGTTTGTGGCTTACAGATGGTTCTGCATGTTATGCAGGCACTACTCAAAAGTGGACAGCAGAGCACTGTAGCCCCTTTCTGGGACTTCTTTAAAGGACTGTGGTGAGGGGATATTCTCCCAATGGGCAGAACTTCGAGCCGTGCATATGGCTGTTCACTTTGCATGGAATAAAAAATGGCCAGATATGTGATTACATACGGATTTATGGGCCGTGGCTAATGGCTTACCTGGATGGTCTGGGACTTGGAAGGAGCATGATTGGAAGATTTGTGAAAAAGATGTATGGAGAAGAGGTATACGGATAGATCTCTCTGAATGGGCCAAAGGAGTAAAGGTATTTGTATCTCATGTGAATGCCCACCAAAAGGTGACCTCGGGAAAAGAGGACTTTAACAATCAGGTGGATAGGATCACACGTTCAGTGGAAACCAGCCATCCTCTTTCCCCAGCTACTCCTGTCATTGGTCAATGGGCTCAAGAACAAAGTGGCCATGGTGGGAGGGATGGAAGTTATGCATGGGCTCAGCAACATGGACTCCCACTTACCAAGGTTGATTTGGCTACCACCACTGCTGAGTGCCCAATCTGCAAGCAGCAGAGACCAACACTGAGTCCGTGATATGGAACCATTCCTGCGGGTGATCAACCAGCAACATGGTGGCAGGTTGATTACATTGGACCACTACCATCATGGAAAGTCCAGCGTTTTGTTCTTACTGGAATAGATACTTATTCTGGATATGGATTTGCCTTTCCTGCCCACAATGCTTCTGCCAAAACTACCATCCGTGGACTTACAGAATGCTTTATCCACTGTCATGGTATCCCACACAGCATTGCTTCAGATCAAGGAACTCACTTCACTGTAAATAAAGTGAAGTAATGGGCTTATGCTCATAGAATTCACAGGTCTTACCATGTTGCCCATCATCCTGAAGCAGCTGGCTTGATAAAACAATGGAATGGCCTACTGAAAACACAATTATGGTGCTGGCCAGGGGACAATACATTGAAGGGTTGGGCAATGTTCTCCAGGAAGCTCTATGCTCTAAATCAGCATGCAATATATGGTTCTGTTTCTCTCATAGCCAGGATGCATGGGCCCATGAAACTAGGGGTGGAAATGGGAGTGGTGCCACTCACTATTACCCCTAGTCACCCACTCAAAAATTTTTTGCTTCCTGTCCCTGCTACCCTATGCTCTGGGAGTCTGGAGATCTTAGTCCCAAAGGGAGGAACACTGCCACCTGGAGACACAATACTGATTGCATTGAACTGGAAGTTAAGAATGCCACCCAGCCATTTTGGCTTCCTCATGCCTCTGGATCAACAGACAAAGAAGGACATTATTGTACTATCTAGTGTGATAGATCCTGATTAGCAAGGGGAAATTGGATTAACATCACATAATGGAGGTAAAGAATATGCCTGGGATATAGGAAATTATTTGGGATGACTTTTAGTACTACCATGCCCTGTGATTAAAGTCAATGGAAAATTACAGCAACCCAATTCTGATATGACTGCTTATGGCACAGACGTTTCAGGAATGAAGGTTTGGGTCACCTCACCAGGCACAAAACCACAACCAGATGAGGTGCTTGCTGAGGGCAAGAGAAATACAGAATGAGTAGATGAAGAAGGTAGTTCTGAATATCAGCTACAACCACATGACTGGTTGCAGAAACAAGGACTGTGATTGTTATATTTATTCATTACTATGTGCATCAAATATTTTTGTTTCCTTCTATTATGAACTGTGAAATGTAAATAAAGTTAATGTGTTTCGGTTGTACATGTGGTAGCATATCATGTTAGGTGCATATATGACTTTATAATTGTCCTTATTTAGAGGTTATATATGGTTAAGAAGATGTGTACAACTGCCAAATTGACAAGAGGTGGACTGTGATAGTTGGAGATGTGTGTCAACTTGGCTGGACTACAATTCTGTGTGCTTTAAGCAGTTGTGATGTGGTTATTCCCATTGGATCAGATGATTATGTTTTGAGCAGCCAATCCATTGAAAGGGAGTTTCCCTAAGGTT
Source organism: Orycteropus afer afer (assembly GCF_000298275.1). Taxonomy (NCBI): domain Eukaryota; kingdom Metazoa; phylum Chordata; class Mammalia; order Tubulidentata; family Orycteropodidae; genus Orycteropus; species Orycteropus afer. The sequence goes on along the minus strand of NW_006921750.1, from coordinate 2,489,196 downwards.
GTGGCCTGCTTCCAGTATATTTATGGACATTCTGGGAAAAGAGATACTCTTCTGTGGATCGGGATTCTGTTGTGCTGCCTATAACTGCCATAAACGAACAATCCACTGCTCGGCCTGAAGATTTTGGATTCATCATTTGTTATACTGCCTGCCAACCTTGAGCTCCTCAGCCCCTGCAGCTGCGAGAATCGGGAAAAACCACCAGTGTGATATTTGATCCAAGAATTTTGGACTTGCCAGCTTCTATAAGTGTGTGAGCCATTTTCCTAAGATAAATTTCTCTTTCTCTCTCTCTATAAGCTATACTGGTTTTGTTTCTCTAGAGAAGCCAGTCTAACACACTACCTGATATTATGTTCACCTTATAGCCTGTCTATGGTTTGACAGTAAGTTGAGTCATGAGGGTTAAATTCAGTTCCTAGATTGAAGGGTGTCTAAAGACCACCAGTCTTCATCAGGCAAATAAGCCTGTGCTTTTTTATAAATTTGAGTTTAGTTCCACATTTCCTCCCGCTCTATCTGGGACTTCCTATTGTGATCCCTTTCAGATTCGTCAACAGTGATATACAGGCATGATCTAGTTCTTCTGGTCTCAGGGGAATGGGGCTAGGGTTCATATGGTCCTTTAAACCTTTGGACTAGTTGTTCCCTTGCATTTTTTAAATTTTCTTCATTCTTTTTTTGTTTCAGACAGAAGAGACCAATATTTGCACCTTAGATGGCCAATCACAAGCTTTTAAAACCTTAGTTGATATCCACCAAAGTAAGATGTAGAGCATTGTATTAATGGACTATATTATGCCAATTGACCATAGTGTACCCTGATACTACTGTCCTTAGCCTGAATGCCCAGTGACTCATTACCTCAAGGTGATTGGTTATGACTAAAAAGTTTTCATAATTGTTATTCCTGTATTCTCTACTATGTTCATGGATATATTTGCAGCACATATAAATACATAAGTAGAGTTATCCTCTTTTAAACTATATATATCCGTTAATGTAGTCTCATTCACCTTCCCACCACTGTTCAGACTGAGTGTCTATCCATGTATTCATAGCTTTTACTATTATTGCAGGATTGTGTATATAATAGTATTCACCTTTGTTGCCTTTAAATCTTATTCTCTTCCCTGTGTCTTCCATTGCCTTAATCATTTTCTGCTGACCTCCATATTACTGTGTATTGTCTTTCCCTTCATCCAAGTTAGCATGTGTCTACCCTCTATTTGGAAATTTTTCCTCCATTCCTCTCCCACCCCTGGTTATTTTCAAAGAATAATTTCTTTCATATGTAAATCTTTTCTTATCTTTTTACAGTAGGGGGTCTCAAAAACTAATTGTCCTTTTGTAATTTTTTAATTTCACTCAGCATAATGTCCTCTAGATTCATCTATGTTATGAGTTGATTTGCAGATTCATCATTATTCTTTAACGTTGTATAGAATTCTGTCATGTATATGTACCATAGTATGTTGATCCATTCATCCTTTGATGGGTACTTAGGCATTTCCCATCTTCTTGCTACTGTGAATAATGCTGTGATAAATACAGGTATGCATTTATGTGTTCATGTCATGCTTCTTCTATCTCCAGGATATATGCTTAGTAATGATATTGCTAGATCATATGATATTTCTGTTTCCAACTTTTTAAGATGCATCACATCATTTTCCACAGTGGTGGTACCATTTTACATCCCCACGATCAATGTATGAGGATTCCAATCTACACACCCTCACCAGCAGTTCTTATTTTCTATTTTACTTTGCTATTAATGCTGACATGAAATAATACTCCTTGTTGGTTTGATTTGTGTCTCTCTCAAGCTCGGGTGGCGTAGTACCTAAGACATTTGATTGCTAACCAGAAGACTGGTGGTTCAAACCCACCAGCCACTCCTCCAAAGGAAGATTGGGCAATCTGCTTCCATATAGATACTGTCTCGGAAACCCAAGGAGAGGTTGGTATGAGTTAGAAATGACTCAACAGCAGTGAGTTTGTTTTTTGTTTTTTTTTAATGGCTACTGCTTGTGAGTATTTCTTCATGTGTGTTTGTTAGCCTCCTGAATGTTTTCTTTGATGAAATTGCTGTTCATGTCCTCTGTCCGTTTTTGTTTGTTTGTTTGTTTTAATTGGATTGCTTGTCTTTGTTGTTGTTGAGGTGTTGACATTTTCTTTAAATTTTGGAGATTTTTCCCTTCTTTGATATATCATGGTCAATTTTTTTGCCCTGTCTGTAGGTTCTCTTTTTATTTATTTATTTTTTTGATGCACTCTTTGCTGCACATAAGTATTTAATTTGTAAGTGGTCCCAGTCATCTAGTTTGTCTTATGCTGTTTGTGCAGTGTTAGTTATGCTTGATAGAGTATTTATAATATGTATTAGGGCCTCTAAGTTAACTTTATGTTTTCTTTGATAATCTTTATGATTTTAGGTTTTACACTTAGGTCTTTGATCCATCATGAGTTAGTTTTTGTATATGGTGTGAGATATGGGTCCTGCTTCATTTTTCTGTAAATGGACATCAAGTTCTTCCAACACCATTTATTAAGGAAACTATCTCATTCTCATTTAATGTGTTTTGGCCCTTTGTCAAAGATCAGCGTTCCATAGGTGGACAAGTTTACTACTGAATTCTCAATTCTGTTCCATTGGTCTATGTGTTTGTCATTGTACTGATACCAGGCCGTTTTAACTACGGTGGCTGTATAGTAGGTTTTGACATTTAGGAGTGTGTGGTCTCATACTTTGTTCTTCTTCTTTAGTTGTGTTTACTTATCTGGGGTCTCTTTCTTTTCCATATAAAGTTGGTTATTGTGTTTCCCATCTCTTTAAATAATGATGATGGAATCTGGATTAAGATTGCATTATATTGTCAGATTTCTCTGGTAGTATTGTAATTTTTACAATATTAAATCTTTTTATTCATCAATATGGTATGTTCTTCCATTTATGTAGGTCTTTCTTTCTTTTATTGTTTTTAATAGTAATGTTTGTTTTTTTGTATAGATCTTTTGTGCCTCTGGTTAGATTTTTTTCTAAATACCTCATTTTATGGGTGACTATTAAAAAAGGTATTGTCTTCCTGATTTCCTTTTCAGAGTTCTCTTTGTTAGTGTAGTGTAAGCCTACTGATTTTCATACGTTGATCTTGCTGAAGCATTCTATTAGTTCCAGGAGTCTTCTTGTGTCTGTTGGATTTTCTATATATAGGATCTTATAACCTGTGAATAGAGATAGTTTTACTTCTTCTTTGTCAATCTGGATACTTTTTATTTCCCTTTCTTGTTTTATTGCTCCAGCTAGGACATCCAACACAATATTGAATAGAACTGGTGATAAAGGGTATCCTTGTCTGGTTCCCATTCACAAGGGGAATGCTTTCAGTCTCTCTTCATTGGGAATAAGGAGCTCTGGTAGTGCTGCCTAAGGTATTTGACTGCTAAGCAGAAGTTTGGTCATTTAAACCCACCAGATGCTCCACAGAAGGAAGATGGGGCAATCTACTTCCATAAAGATTTACCACCTTGGAAACCCAATGAGGGTTGGTCTAAGTCAGAATTGACTTGATGGCAGGGGTTTGTTTTTTTTTATTTTCACTAGGGATAGCATTGGCTAGTAATTTCCTGGGAATTTTTGTTTCAGTGTTCATGTGAGATAGTCTGTGATTTTCTTTTTTAGTGATGTCTTTGCCTGGTTTTAGCATTAGGGTTATGCTTACTTCATAGAGTTTGGTAATATTCCATCCTCTTCTATGTTCTGCAAAAGTTTGAGTAGTATTGGTGTCAGCTCTTCTATGAATGTTTTGTAGAATTTGCCAGTGAAACTGTCTGGACCAAGATTTTTTTTTTTGTTGTTGAAAGTTTTATTTTCTTTTCAAAATTATTTGTATGATTTCTTTTTTTGTGTGATGGATCTGTTCAAATCTTCTACCTCTAATTTTATCTATATGGGTAGGTAGTGTATTTCTAGAAATTTGTCCATTTCTTCTAGGTTTTCAAATTTGTTGGAGTACAATTCTTCCCAGTATTATGTTACTGTCCTTTTAATTTCAATAGATTCTGTTGTGACATCGCCTATTTAATTTCTTATTCATGTTCATTGCATCTCCTCTTTCTTTGTTTTTGTTACATTTGCCAATTGTTTGTCAATTGTGTTAATTCTGTCAAAGAACCAACTTCTATTCCTTTTTATTCTTTCTATTGATTTTCTGTTTCATTTATTTCTACTTGCATCTTTGTAATTTCCTTTCTTCTGGTAACTGTAGATTTTTTTTTTTTTCTGTTAATTTCTAATAGTTACAGATGTTGGGTTAAACCCTCCATTTTGATTGTTAATTCTGTTTTGTTTTGTACTTGATTGTTATAAATTGTCCTCTGAGCACTGCTTTTGTTGTTTCCAAAAGATTTTGATATGTTTTGTTTTCATTCAAGAAATTGTTTATTTCATTTTTAATTTCTCCCATTAGCCAGTAGTTTTGAAGCAGACTTTTACACAGTTTCCATGTATTTGAATTTCTTCCCTTGATTTTTCTGTTGTTGATTTCTACTTTTATAACATTATGATCTGAGAAGAATTTAAGTTCATTGAAATCTATTTCATGGCCTAGAAAAAACAGTCTGTTCTGGAGAAAGTTCCACAGGCACTGGAAAGGAACATATATTGTGCTGTTTTTTTTTTTTTTTTTTTACATGGAATAGTTTGCATATATCTATGAGGTCTAGTTGGTTGATTATGCTGTTTAGATTTTCTGTATCTTTGTTAAGTTTCTCTCTAGTTGTTCTGTTTTTCACCAAAGGTAGTGCATTAAAGTTTTGAAAGTGATTAATTCTCCTACTATTATTGTAGGAGCTTTGGTAGCATAGTGCCTAAAGCACTTGACTGCTAACCAGGAGGCTGGTGGCTCAAACCCACCAGCCACTCCTTGGGAAGAAGATGGGGCAATCTACTTCCATAGTGATACTGCCTTGGAAACACAAGGAGGGACTGCTATGGGTCAGGTCTGACTACACAGCACATAACAACAACAACACTATTATTGTGGAGTGGTCTATTTCCATTTTCGATTCTGTTAGTTTGATTTATATATGTTGGGGATCTTTCATTGGGTGGGTAGATATTTATTATGGTTATGACCTCTTTAAACCAAAAAAAAAAAAAAAAAACTAAACTCACTGCTGTTGAGTTAGATCTGACTTTCAGTACTCATCACCAATACAACACAAAAGCATCAACTCCTCTTCAGTCTTCCTTATTCATTGTCCAGCTTTCACATGCATATAAGGCAATTGAAAATACCATGACTTGGGTTAGAAGACCTTAGTCTTCAAAGAATCTTTTTGCTCTTTCTCACTTTAAAGAGGTCGTTTGCAGCACATTTGTCCAGTGCAATATGTCACCTGATTTCTTGACTGCTAATTCCACTGGTGTTGATTTTGGAACCAATTAATATGAAATCTTTCACAACTTCAATCTTTTCTCCATTTATCATGATTCCACTTGTTTGGATTTTCATTTTCTTTATGTTGTGATAATCCATACTGCAGACTGTGGTCTTTAACTTTCACCAATAAGTGCTTCGTATCATTTTCACATTCAGCAAGCAAAGTTGTGTCATCTGCATATCTTAGGTTGTTAATGAGTCTTACTTCAACCCTGATGTCAGCTCTTGTTCATATAGTCCAGCTTCTCAGATTATTTGTTCAGCATACAGATTGAATACAACCCTGAAACACTCTTTTCCTATTCAAATGACAGCCTCCTGGTCTATGTACAAGTTCCTCATGAGCATGATTAAGTGTTCTGGAATGCCCATTCTTCTCAACATCATCCATAATTTTTATGATCCACATAGTAGCATGCTTTTGCATAGTCGAAAAAACATAAGTAAACATATTTCTGGTATTCTTTGCTTTCAGTGAAGATCCATCTGACATCAGCAGTGATATGCTTCATTCCACATCCTCTTCTGAATCCAGCTTGAATTTCTGGAAGTTCTCTGTCAATATACTGCTAAAACCATTTTTGAATGGTCTTCAGAAAAATTTTACTTGCTTGTGATATTAATGATATTGTTTGATAATTTCCATATTCTGTTGAATCACCTTTCCTTGAAATGGGTACAAATGTGCATCTCTTCCAGTCAGTTGGCCAGGTAGCTGTCTTCCAAATTTCTTGTTATACACAAGTAAGTGTCTCCAACATGGCATCTATTTCCTGAAACATCTCAATGAGTATTCTGTCAACTCATGGAGCTTTAGTTTTCAATTCCTTCAGAGAAGCTTTAGCTTCATTTTTCAATACCATTAGATTGTAAGTCATATGTATTGGTTCATATGCATTGGATCATATGTCATCTCCTGAAATAGATGAACATTGCTCTGGTTACCTAGTGTCACTCTGACAAGAATATGCCACCAATGGGATGGCTGCAACAAACAGGATTAATTCTTACTGTCTGGAGTCTTTAAGTCCAAGTTCAAAGTGCCAGACTTTAGGAGCTAGATGAAAGCCCTTCAACCTTGGGCTTCAGCTCTGCCTCCTGCTCCTGGCCCACTGAAGCTGGAGGTTTTTCTTCACTCTGCTGCTGGGTGCTGAGGCTGACAAACCCAAGGTTGACAAGTAACCAGGCACAGTCCTAATATTACCAAACCACACAGCAGGTCATTGATTCCAGTCTATTGAAGATCCCAAGGGCAGCAGCTCACGGCAGGCTGCTGAACAATGACTTGGCTACAAGCAGGGTTCAAGCATTCCATAAGCTAGAGATGGTTCCCCAAGGCTTCTCCTTGTATATAAGAAGCAGACCATATCTCTAAGGCAGCTACTCAGCTGCTCACTATAGATTCCACCATAGAGTTGATTACCAGTCTCAGCATGGGGAATACTGCATCCAGCTGCCCAGCCACTCAACCAGGCCCAAAGAATTTGACACAAAAACTTTATTACAACTACCACAAACATAGACAAATTGTTTTTGGTACAGTGACTGTCTATTCTTTCCATTTTCTTTTGATGTTTCCTGCATCATTCAATATTTTGCCCATGAAGTGTTTCAAAATTGCAACTCTAAGTTTGAATTTTTTCTTCAGTTTTTTCAGTTTGAGAAATGCTGAGGGTGTTCAAGACTTTTGGTTTTCTAAGTCAAGGTCTTTGCACATTTTAGTATAATAATTGACTTTGGCTTCTCAAGCTGTTCTTTGAAATCTTCTGTTCAGCTATTTATATTGTCATTTCTTCTATTTGCTTTAGCTACTCTCCATTGGAAAAAAAAAAAAAAAAAGTTTTAGAGTCCTTCTGACATCCGTTTTGTTTTTCCTTTCCTGACTTTTTGCTTTTCTTCATGTTCTTGGTGTTATCCTACAGTTCATCTGGTTTTTGGTCATTGGCGTTCAATGCATCAAATCTGTTCTTCAGATGATCTCTAAATTCAGGTGGAATATAATCTAGGTCATATTTTAGCTTTTGTGGACTTTTTAAAATTATTTTCAGTTTCAACTTGAACTTATATATAAGCAACTGATGGTCTGTTCCACAGTCAGCTTCTAGCCTTGTTTTGGTTGAAGATATTGAGCATCTCCATGACCTCTTTGAACAGATGTAGTCTATCTGATTCCTGTGTATTCCATCTGGCAAGCAACACATGTGTAATCACCCTTTATGATGTTGGAAAAAATATTTGCAATGAATAAGTCATTGGTCTCACAAAATTCTATCATGTGATTCCCAGTGTTATTTCTATCACCAAGGTCATGTTTTCCAACTACTAGTGATTCTTGTTTATTTGAACTTCTGCATTCCACTCATCAGTGATACACATTTTGATCACATGTTTGGTCATTTTCAGACTGCAAAACTACCAAAAACCAAATTCAGTGCCAGCAAGTCAATTTCTCTCATAGTGACTCCTCCTTGAGTTTTTGAGGTGGCATCTCTATGGAAGTAGATTGCCCAGTCTTTCTTCCAAGGAGTGGGTGACTACTGTGAACCACCAGCATTCTGGTCAGCAGTCAAATGCCTTAGGCACTATACCACCAGAGCTCCTTTTCAGACTGTAGAAGTTGGTAAAAATCTTCAACTTCTTTCTCTTTAGCTTTGGTAGTTGGTGTGTAAATTTGAATAATAATAGTATTAACTAGTCTTTTCTGTTAAAAAAAAAAAAAAAAAACCTCACTGCCATCAAGATGAATGTGAGTCATAGCAATCCCTCCTTGGGTTTCCTAAATGGTATCACTACAGAAGTAGATTGCCCAACCTTCCTTCTGAGGAGTGAGTGGTTGGTGGGTTTGAACTGCCAGACTTCTGGTTAGCAGTCAAATGTCTTAGGCACTATGTCAACAGAGTTTCCATGTGAATATTATCTTATCACTGACAGCATTGTACTTCAAGATAGATCTTGAAACATTCTTTGTAACAATGAATACCACAATAGTCCTGTTTAATTTGTCATTCCTGTCATAGTAGATCATATGGTTTTCTGATTCAAAATGGACAAAACCACACCATTTCACCTCACTAATGCCTGATATATTGATCTTTATGCATTTCACTTCATTTTTGATAACTTCCAATTTTCCTAGAGTTATACTTTGGACATTCCATGTTCTGATTATTAAAGGATGCTTGTAACTATTTATCCCCATTTTGAGTCATGCCACATCAGCAAATGGAGGTCACAAAGGCTTTACTCCATCCACATAATTAAAGTTGACTTTACTTTGAGGAGGAAGCTATTCCCTAGTTGTATTTTCAATGCCTTCTAACCTGAGTGGCTCAGCTTCTGGCACTATATCAGACAATGTTTCAAGGTTATTCATAAACTTGTAGTATTATTTCCAACAGTGTTTTAATGCTATTCATAAGGCTTTCACTGGCCAATTCTTTCAGAAGTGTATAGCCCCTTCCTTCTTCTGAGTCTGTCTTAGTCTGGAAGCTCCATTGAAACCTCTCCACCATGGGTGACCCTGCTGGTATTTGAAATACCAGTGGTGTAGCCTCCAGCCTCATCTCAACATATAAGCCACCATAGTACAAGAAACTGACAGATTAGTCCTGGTTCCATTTTTAGGTTTATTTTATTTATTGATACTTCTATATTTAGGTTGATTTTCAGGTTGCCATATGTTTTAATCTCCAGTTGTCTGCTGTTGGTTGTCCTCTGTCCAAAGGACTCCCTTTAGCATTTCTTGTAAGGTTGTTATGGTTTTTGTAAATTTGTACAATTTAAGGTTTTCTCATAATGTCCCAGTTTTCCTACCATATATGATAAACAATTTTGCTGGATGTGTAATTCTTCATTTATATATA
>NW_006921750.1:2470182-2479726 GCF_000298275.1 Orycteropus afer afer | reverse complement strand
CAAATTTACAAAGCAAATTTTATTTACATCCAAGAGTTATGTACATTTGATTTCATGCTCTCTATTAACTTCCCCAGCCATTAAAAAAAAAAAAAGAACCTCTCTTCCCATCCCTTCCCTGTAACTATCCTCTCTCTGTGCCCTTCTTAACTATGCATACCTGTCTGTCCAGTTTTCCTTCTATGTGAAAGTTGCCTCTCTGATGCCTCATGACTGATTGATCTAAAGGGTGCATCTTCTTTAAGTAGGTGGATGCATTGCCCTAGGGTATGTGTTCTGCATGTAGGCCTTTGTACTGTTGGGCTGAGCACCAATCCATGGAAGCAAGTCCATTTCTAGGCCTGGAGGATAATTCAGGGAAATAGTCTCAAGGGTTCGACCAGTCTATATGTGACCAGTACTTCTAATCATTTTTGTGTTTTTGAATTTTGTTCTACATTTTTTCTCCCATTTTATTCAGGATCTCCAGTTTTGATCCTTTTCCAAATGATTGGAATTTATATCCAGATGCCATCTAGTTCTGCTTTTGAGGTCATGAAGGCTGAGGTCCTCATGGTCCATCTTATCTTTGTTTCCAGATGCCTTTGAATTTCTTCACTCTTCTTTGCTTCATATGAAACAAGACCAATAGCTGCATCATAGACAGCCACTCAAAAGCTTTTTAGATTCCAATCACTATTCACCAGTGTAGGTTGTAGAACAAGATTTTTATGTACTAGGTTTTGCCAAAGGAGCTCTGGTAGCACAGTGCCTAAGGCATCTGATTGCTAACAAGAAGGTTTGTGATTCAAACCCACCAGTCATTCCATGGAAGCAAGACTGGGCAATCTAATTCTGTAAAGATTTACTGCCTTGGATACCCAGGGGGGGTCACTATGAGCTGGAATTGACTAGATGGCTGTGAGTTTGGTTTTGCTGTAGTATGTTGTGCCAACATGTTGAGCACGATGTCCACTGAGACTATGGTCCTGAACCCTCAGGCCTGGTGATTCTCTATCTCAATGTGTTTGATTGTCTCTGAGAAGTTACTTCAACTCTATCTTCTGTTGCTTCTGTAATAATGTAAGTGGCTAATTTTGTAGCACAAGAGCATATGTAAGATTATCTTCAAACAAATCTTTCCTTGGTCTAGGATATATTCCTGTTCTCTTACTGCCAACTAGTCTTTTCACCAGCTTATGCATTTATGCATATGTGGTGTTTGGTGCTAGTGATAATGCAATATTGTGCAACTTGGTTGGGCTTGACTGAATGGCTGGGAAGCTGGATATAGTATTCCCCATGATGAGACTGGCAATCAATTCCATGGTAGAATCTAATGTGAATAGCTGAGTAGCTGTCTTAGGGATGTGGTCTGCTTTTCGTATATAAGGAGAAGCCTTGGGGAATGATCTCTAGCTTATGGCATGCTTGAACCCTGCATGTAGCCATGCCATTGTTCAGCAGCCTGCCATGCTTTGCTGCCCTTGGGACTTTCAATGGACTTGAATCAATGACCTGCTGTGTGGTTTGGTAATATTGGGACTGTGCCTTTTCCCTTGTCTACCCTGGGTTTGTCAGCCTCAGCACCTAGCAATTACCTGAGTAGAGAGATGCCTCTAGCTTCAGTGGGCTGGGAATAAGAGGCAGAGCTGAAGCCCAAGGTTAAGGGACTTTCACCCAGCCCCTAGAGTCTGACCCTTTGAACACAGACTTAAAGCCTCCAAACTAAGATAATAAATTTCTGTTTGTTCAAGCCATTCCATTTGTGGTATATTCTTGTCAGAGCAGCACTAAGTAACCAAAACGCCAAGAAACAAAGGTAATATAAAATGGTGGCACAAGTGAGAGATATCAAACATGGCTGTGCTGGAAATGTGTTAGTCTCTCTAGGAACATCCACCACCAAATAAAGAGGGTCAGGGGAAGCACTACTGAATGCAGAGGTGATGGGGAGCAAGGTACTTACCTGGATTAAGGGAAAATAAAAAAAATTAAAAAGGAGGAACAGAAAAGAAAAATGGTATGGAGAAAAAAAGGGGGAAAAAACTGAGGAAGAGGGAAGGACTCAAGACAGGAGAAAAGAAAAAGAAAAAAAGAGGCCAAAAAAAAAAAAACTGATACAAGTGTTAGCTACTAAGAGAGCTGCACCAAGAATGCAGGGCTTACTCTGGGAGAGTTCACACTGCCATCCAAAATGATGATACTGCCTCAGCAACCCAAGGAGGGGTTGCTACGAGTTGGGTCCAACTCGACAGCACACAACAACAACAACGATAATTTTTGAAAATCATTTAAAGTTTTCAAAGTATCCTTTCTGATCTGCATCTTTTGAGGTTTTACTGTAGTCCTATCGACTACAGTTCCTAAATAAGAAAAAGGAGAAGTTGTCTGTATCTTTTCAGGTGCTATAGCTAGTCCATGCTTTTGTAAAGAATCTTGCACTGATTTGTAATTTGTAATCATTTGCAATTTATCTAGCTCTTCATGAGCTAGTAAAATGTCATCCATATAGTGAATAATATAAGCTCCTGGATATTTTTCTCTCACTGGACTCAACACCTCTGCCACATAAAACTGACACATAGTCGGTGAATTAGACATCCCTTGTGACAAGACCTTCCAGTGATATCTTTTCATAGGTTCTTTATTATTTTCAGATGGCACTGAAAAGGCAAAATATGATCTATCCTCTGGATGTAATGGGATAGTATAAAAACAATCTTGTAAATCAAGGACTATTAGATGCCAATTAATAAGGATGGCTACAGGACTTGGCAATCCGGTTTGTAAAGCCCCCATGGTTTGTGTGTTAGCATTAATATTTCTCAAATCAATTAACAATCTCCATTTGCCCAATTTCTTTTTAATGACAAAAACTGGTGAGTTCTAAGGTGAAAAATATTCTTCTATATGCTCCTTTTGCAGTTGTTCAGACACCAGTTCTTTCAGAACCTGTAATTTTTCTGACCTCAGGGGCCACTGAGGTGTCCAAATGGGTTGCTCAGATTCCCATTTTATCTTTACAGGCCCAATTTTCTCAGTGACCCCTATGAAAAAGGATACTTAATTCCAAAATGGTAATCTTTTATCTTGATGTTGTCAAAAGGATATTGTGGCATTATTTGCTTAGTTTTAGAATATTCTGCTATTGGTTGTTTAGTTCCTTTTACCCATTTAATTTTGTCTGTTACATTTCTACTAGTAGGTATTATTAATTCAGCTCCCCATTGTTGCAGTAAATCTCTTCCCCATAAATTCATAGGTGTTGCTAGCACATATGGCTGTAAGACAGTTGTCAATCCATCAGGCCCTTCACATCATAAGGGATGAGCACTTTTTTGTATATCTTTTCCTAGTACTGTACCTATACCTTTGATAGAACAATCTACCATTTCCAAGGTCCATCTGGAGGGCCAAAATTCTGCAACTATTACTGACACATCAGCTCCTGAATCTACTAATCCTAAAAAAGTTTTTCCATTTAATTTCATTTTCAACAAAGGACAACTGGATTGCTACATCAAGTATTCCAATTGATAAACACCTTATCAGCAGATCCAAATCCTCCTACCCTTTTGTTCTGTGAGTGACCAATTGATATGTATGGAAGCTACAACATTTGAGCAATTTTATCCCCAGGTCAGAAGGTCCAAGGAATAGGAGTTTTAACTAATACACAAATTTCTCCTCTATAGTCACTATCTACTACTCTCAGCATAACTTGAATTCCTTTTAAGTTCATACTAGATCTTCCTAAAATTAAGCTCACAGTATTTTCTGGTAATGGGACATAACATCCTGTTGGAACTTTTGTTGGACCTGCTCCAAGATGTATATTGATAATATAGGGTCGAGTTAAATCTACTGCTGCACTTCCTCAGGTGGTAGGACTGAGTGATAAGACGAAAGGTTTATGACTACACTCTTTACATTTGGGTTGCACCATGTCCCCTGTTTGTTGATCGGGGCCAGAGGAGAGCCCCTCCTGAAGTTTTCTGACTGTAATGTATTTCCTGCCTTATCAAATTTAGATCTACATTCTTTTATCCAATGTACTCCCTATTGAGTTGTGGTGCTGGCGAAGAATGCTGAAAGTACCATGGACTGTTAAAAGAACTAACAGATCTGTCCTGGAGGAAGTGCAGCCAGAATGCTCCTTGGAAGCAAGAATGGCCAGACTTCATCTCACCTATTTTGGTCATGTTGTAAGAAGGGACCATTCCCTGGAGAAGGATGTCATGCTTGGTAGGGTGGAGGGTCGGCGAAAGAGGGGGAGGCCTTCAACGAGATGGATTGATACGGTGGCTGCAATGATGAGCTCAAGTATAGCAGGGATTGTGGGGCTGGCGTGGGATAGGGCAGTGTTTCGTTCTGCTGTGTATGGGGTCGCTATGAGTCGGAAAAGACTCGATGGCACTTAACAACAACAACAACTCCCTTTTGGCATTGAGGACATAGCCAGGGGCTCGGTTAGTATTATTAGGAAGACTTGGTTTTTGAAAACCTTTTAAAGCTCTATAATCTTTTTTCAAGTGTCCTGGGTTACTACAATTTATACATTTTAATTTCACTGTTGTTGCATTGTGTACATGGCAGCAGCCATAGCTTTAGCTTTATGAGTGGGTGTTCCTATATTTCTGCATTATTTAAGATAGTCTAATACTCCCCCCAATTCTCTATGCGGTTTAAGGGCAGCCTGACAATCTTCATTAGCATTTTCAAAAGCCAATTGTTATAATAAAGATTCCATAGCATGTCTGTTTTCTACTTGTCTTTCTAAAGCTTCTTGTAGTCTAGAAACAAAATCTGTATATAGTTCAGTGGGTGCTTGAAAACTTTTAGTGTAACTTCTTCCCACTTCTCCTGAAGGGATAAGTTTATTCCAAGCAGCTTGCCCAATTTCCCTTATTTGATCTATTGCTGCCGGGGGTGTATTTAATAACTGTTGTAAGTCCATAAAATTTCCAGATCCTATAAGCATTTCATAAGTCATATGCTGTTGACTAGGAGTATTTCTATGAATTCTTGTCTTGAGGGTAGCAGCTTCAGATACCCACATTCTCCACTGCAAATAACTTGAGCAGAATGACAAGATTTAGCTACCATGTTCCAATCATAAGGTATCCATTCCTCAGCAGAGGACCATTGAATAAGTGTCTGTGTAGTAAATAGAGCAGTTTGGCCATACATAGTGCAAGATTTCCTTAATTCTTTTAATGTATTTAAATCTAAGGGTTTATGTGCCACCTGATTATTTTGCCTAATAACAGGAAAATTAAAGAAAGTATCTAAATCTATTCCATCGATACCCTGATGAAATATTCCTCCCAAGGCTTGTTCTAAAGGAGAAAGAACCTTCACTCTTTTTACTGTTTTATCTTTAAGTTCCACATTCTGCATTAAGGTAGTTAAGTCATCTTCTTTAAGGGGATTCTCAGAAATCTTACTTTCTTCTTCCGAAGACACTAGTGCAGAAGTTTCTACTCTATCCTCACCTTTAGCAAACATTCCCTCCCCAGCCAATTTTGCAGTATTATAATTTTCATCATCTAACTCATATTCATGTAAGGACAGAGCTACCTGATGTTGTAAATTATTTATAGGAGCAGAAGGGACATCCCTTTTAGGTTCAATTTCTAGAGCTTCCATCACAACTCTAATCATAGACCACATTGGTCAAAAATCTATAGGAATATTTTCTCCTTGTCTCATAACTTTCAAAACATTATTCTTCACTCTTACCCAAGTTTCTTCACCTAGAGTTCCTTCATCAGGAAACCATGGGTTATATTCTATAAGGACTTCCAAGCACTTTTGAATTCAAACTAAAGGCACCTTAGCTCCATATTGTTTAAAGAGTACAATGTAACAGTGTAGCGAAGTTACACCTGTGGAAGATTTTTGCCCCGTTACCCTGTCATAAAAGAAATCCCTACTTACTTCCTTCTATAGGGCAGCTCTTGAATCCCTCAATAATTGTTCTCGCAGAAGCCTTTCAGGTCCCTGTTCGGGCGCCACTTATCTCTGTTTACCAGTGGGAACCTGAAGGATCAGGGCTGCTGAAGAAATTTTACAAGAGAAAAGCGAGGCACAGGGAGACTAAGAGAATTCTTAGACCCCATTTATTGTTAGTACAGAGTTTATAAATCATATTGAGAGCTACATTCGTCCAATACTAAAATTTTATCAAGGCTTACAAAGAACAAAGTTTCTAAGATGTCTATAATCTCTAACTAAGTATAGGTGCAGAATTCATAAACATTTTTACTGGGAACTACGAGCTTTCTTAAAGGTCAGAGTGAGCTTTGTTGAGAACTTCTTGCCCTAAGGACTTGGTGGCATGCCCTTATTTCAGATAGCTGTGTTCAGCATTATTCCTTTGAGTGTTCTCAGCAGTACTTTAAACAAGGCAAACAGCTTTCTTTCCTAGGGCAAGAGTCCAACTACTCCTCACAGTTGAGTTGTTGGAATTCTTTATATATTATATGTAGTAATCTCTTATCACATATATGGTTTCCAAATATTTTCTCCCAATCTGTAAGCTGTTTTTCACTTATGTGTTTTCTTTTTTGATATATTGTTGTTGTTGTTGTTGTTGTTATGTGCCATTGTGCCGGATCCGACTCATAGTGACCCCTCCTTGGGTTTCCGAGGCAGTATCACTACAGAAATAGATTGCCCAACCTTTCTTCCAAGGAGTTGCTGGTGGGTTTGAACCTCCAGTCTTCTATTTAGCAGTCAAGTGCCTTAGGCACTATGCTTTGATGTACAAAATGTTTTTAAATTTTTTTTTTTTTTTATTTAGAATGTGTCTATTTATTTATTTTTATTGTGATTTGGGTGAAAATGTACAGAGCAAATTCACTTTCCATACAGCAGCTCACATACACTTTGTCTCATGACATTGACCACAATTTACCACAATGCAACAGCTCCGCTCCCACTTCCTCCTGACAGTTAGCTCTTCCCTGTGTCCATCCTTCCATGCACTCCTGCCCCCTGAGCTGTCTCCCTGTGCATAAATAGCCCTTCTTTCTCCCATGATTGTTCTCTCCAAGGACTGTATCTACCTCAGGTAAATGTTAAACTCATATACCTGTATTTTCTTTGGCTAGAAACCACAAGGGTGGCTTCAATTCCAGACATGAAGGGCAGCTAGGGGCCATAGACTCAGTGGTTCCACCAGGCTCTATCGAACCAGCAAACCTGGTCCCCTCCCCCCCTTTTTTTTCTCCAAATGAATTTCAGTTTTCTTCCACATTTTTCTCCCTCTCTATCCAGGATCTCCTACATAGATCCCCTTCCAAGTGGTTGACAGTGGTAGCCAGGCACCATCTAGTTCTTCTGGTTTCATAGTCATATAGGCTGCAGATTGGATGGTGTATCAGTCGCTAGGACTAATTGTTTCCATTAATTTTTTGTTTTCTTCATTGTTCTTTGCTCTGGATGAGGAGAGACCCATTGTTGCATCTAGATAGCAGCTTGAAAGCTTTTAAGATCCCAGTCACTACTTACCAAAGTAGGAGTTGGAACTATGTTTTGTGTAGTATGTTATGCCAATTGAGCTTGATATCCCCTGAGACTATGGTCCCAAGCCCACAGGTTCAACTACTCGCTCCTTCTGTTTAGCTGGCTGTGACCAAGAAGTGACTACAACCTTGTGCCATGTCAGCTTTAGTATACACATGAGAATTCAGATCATACACATAAACTTATAGGACCATTGTCTGCCAACCCTATACATGTTCTTGAGTACACTCACTGCTTCATAGACATACCTACTAGTTCAGCCTGTCCATCCATCTATCCACCCATGTACCCATGTTTGCCTTCACTGACAGTGCAGTGCTGTATGTGCAAAAGGGTTCATCTTTGTTGTCTGTACCTCCCATGTATCTCTCTAAGTCTTTCTCTTCCTCAATGCCACTATAATGATCACTCACATTTGGTACTTTGTTCTTCTCTTCTCTCAAATCAATACTTATCTCTATCTGTTGAACAGTGTTCCCTCCTCTCCCCTCCCACCCCTGGTAACCAACAAAGAAAATCCCCTTGCATAGATAAACCTTTCCTTGACTTTTACAATAATGGACAATATTTGTCCTTTTGTGATTGACTTATTTCACTCAGCATATGTCCTCCAACTTTATCCATGTTATGTGGTGTTTTGCAGATTCCACATTATTCTTTACAGTTCCATATTCCATCGTTTTTATGTATCATAGATTGGTTATTCATTCCTCAGTATTCCATTGTGTGTATGTACCATAATTTGATTATCCATTCCTCAGGTGATGGACTCCTAAGTTGTTTCCATCTTTTGGCTATTGTAAATAGTGCTGCGATGAACATGGGTGTGTATGTGTCTGTTCTTGTCATGGTTCTCACTTTTTAAGGATATATATCTAGTAATGGAATGGCTGGGTCAAATGGTATTTCTAATTCCAACTTTTGAAGGAATCCAACTGATTTTTTGATGTTGATCTTATATCCTGCCACAAAGCTAAATCTCTCAACTAGTTCCAGTATATTTTTGACTGAGTCTTTTGGGTTTTCTAGGTATAGTATCATATCATCAGCAAATAGGGATAATTTAACTTCCTCCTTACCAATTTGGATGGCTTTGATTTCCCTTTCTTGCCTTATGGCCCTGACTAGGACTTCCAGTACAATGTTGAATAGAAGTAGTGACAGAGGGCATCCTTGTCTGAATCCTGTTCTCAAGAGGAATGGTTTCAGTCTCTCTCCGTTGAGAATAATGTTGGCTGCTGGTTTTCCATAGATGCCCTTTATTATCTTGAGGAATGTCCCTTCTATTCTTATTTTGCTAAGAGTTTTGATCAGGAATGGGTGTTAGATTTTATCAAATGCCGTTTCCACATCAATTGATATGATCATGTGGTTATTCTCTTTTGTTTTATTTATGTGGTGGATGACATTTATTGTTTTTCTAATGTTGAGCAATCTCTGAATACCTGATATGAACCCCACTTGGTCATAACAAATGATTTTCCTAATAGAGTCTATTGGCTAGGATTTTGTTGACGATTTTTGCATCTATATTCGTGAGAGATATTGGTCTGTAGTTTTCCATTTGAGTGATGTCTTTGCCTGGTTTTGGTATCAAGGTTGTGATTGCTTCATAAAATGAGTTAGCAAGGATTCCATCCTTTTCTATGTTTTGGAATATTTTGAGTAGGATTGGTGTCAGTTTTTCTCTGAATGTTTGATAGAAATCTCTGGTGAAAGAGTCTGGATCAGGACTTTTTTTAGTTGGTAATTTTTTATGACCTGTTCAGTTTCTTCTTTTGTGATGGACCTTTTCAACTTTTCCATGCCAGTCTGTGTTAGTTTATGTATGTGTTGTGTTTCTAGAAAACTGTCCATTTCTTCCAGATTTTCAAATGTATTGGAGTACAGTTCTTCATGTTGTTGTTGTTGTTGTTGTTAAGTGCCGTCGAGTCATTGCCGACTCTTAGCGACCCCATGCACAGCAGAATGAAACACTGCCCGATCCCGCGCCAGCCCCACAATCCCTGCTATACTTGAGCCCATCATCGCA
>NW_006921750.1:2466513-2468505 GCF_000298275.1 Orycteropus afer afer | reverse complement strand
AACAAGGGAAAGTGTTCAGTGCAGATCAGTGAGTAAGCACCAGCCCACCCATGCTTACCTTGCTCCCAGAGACCCGGTCCCTCTTGGGAGGGTAACAAGGGAGCCATCTGAGCACTAGTTCTTCATAGTATCCTGATATTATCTTTTTTATTTCAGTTGCTTCTATTGTGATGTCACATATTTTGTTTCTTATCCGTGTTATTTGTATTCTCTCCCTCTTTTCCTTTTTTGAAATTTGCTTGTGGTTTGTCAATTTTATTAATCTTTTCAAAAAACCAATTTCTGGTCTTGTTGATTTTATCTATTACCTTTCTATTTTCTTTTTCATTGATTTCTGCTAGAATCCTTATTATTTCCTTTCTTCTGGTGACTGTAGGCATTTCTTGCTGTTCTCATTCTAATTGTTGGAGATGTTGGTTTAAAGTGTTGATTTTGACTCTCTCTTTTTTTGATGTGCGTATTTATTGCTATACATTGGCCTCTGATCACTGCTTTTGTTGTGTCCCAAATATTTTGGTATGTTGTATTTTTATTCTCATTTGATTCAAGGAATTTTTGAATTTCAATTTTTATTTTTTCTCTTACCCAGTCTTTTTCAAGGAAAGTGTTGTTCAGGATCCATGTGTTTACTCTTTTTCTGTTGATCTTCCTATTGTTGTTTTCTAATTTGATAGCATTATGATCTGAGAAGATGCTTTTCATTATTTCAATGTTTTTAAATTTATTAAGGCTTGCTTTGTGGCCTAATATATGGTCTATCATGGAAAATGCTCCATGTGCACTGGAGAATAATGTATATTGTGTTGTTGTTGAGAGAAGTGCTCTATAGAAGTCTATAAGGTCAATTTGGCGGATTGTATTGTTTAGCTCTTCTGCATTTTTGTTGAGTTTCTTTCCAGTTCTATCTTTCATTGAAAGTGGTATATTAAAGTCTCCTGCTATGACTGTGGCATCATCTATTTGACTTTTCAACTCTTTTGAAGTCTGATTTATGTATTTTGTTTTTTTTTTTTTTCATTGGGTCCACAGATATTTATTATGGTTACATCTTCATGTTCAGTTGATTCTTTAATCATTATATGATGTCCTTCCTTGTCCCATATGGTGGGTTTTGTCTAAAAGTCGATTTGATCAGAATTAATATTACCACTCCTGCTCTCTTCCAGTTGTCGTTTGCTTGATATATCTTTATCTAACCTTTGATTTTTACTCTATTTTTTTCTTTACCTCTGAGGGATTTCTCTTCTAGGCAGCATATTGTTGGGTTGTGTTTTCTTATCCAATCTGCAACTCTCCATCTTTTGAGTGGTGCATTTAATCCACTAACATTCAGTATAATTATTGACAACTATGAATTGGTGCTGTCATTTTGTTATGTGTTTTTTCATGGTGTCCCTGGTTTCTTTGTTCCATATTACTTTTTGTGCTGAGTTCATTATGTTTATGAATTGTGTTATCATTTCATATTTTGCTATTGTTTTAATATTTGCTTATTATTTGTGCTTGTCCCCTTTTTTATTGTCATATGAAGGTTTATTATTTTTCTTTCAGGTTATCCTATGATTTATAATATTCTCCCTGAGTTTAGAATAGTCCATTCTATCTTACAACTCTCTTAACATTCTCACTATTTAGAAGTTCTGTAACTACACAGTCTTTTCCCTCTTTTTGTTTGTAGTTGTCCTCACTTGCCAATTGATGTCTCTGGTTCCCTGTTGACAATATTGTAAGCTCCTTTTACTTTGGATATGACCATAGCTGTGGTTTCTGGGTATTGCTATCTTATGTATGAATGGTTGGTTGTTATTTGCTAATTTTGGTTCTCTGTTCACAGGACTCCTTTTAGTAGCTCTTGTAAGTTGGTCTGGTTTTAACAAATTCCTTTAGTTTCTGCTCATGTGGACATCTCCTAATTTCACCATCATATTTGAGGGACAATTTTGCCGGGTATATAATTCTTGGTTGAAAATTTTTCTCTTTCAGGGTTTTATA
>NW_006921750.1:2433228-2465256 GCF_000298275.1 Orycteropus afer afer | reverse complement strand
GAAGAAAAAGAGGAAAAAAATACAAAAAGAAGGACAAGGAACAGGGTTAACTGAGAAAAAAAAGAAAAGAAAAAAAAAAATGTGACCAGGAACAGGGAAAAGAAATAAAACTGAAAACTAGGACCTGGGAGGGGAAGAATAAAGAATAATAGTAAAAAGGACAAAAATAGTAGTAACAATATTAGTTTTAAAACATACAAAAACAAGCAAATTGGAAAACAGAAAAAAGAAAGAGAAGAAAAATTGAGGGAGGGCAGGGCATGGCTTCCAGGCTCCATCTGGTCACATAGATTCGGATAGAGTTCATGTGGGCCTGAAAGTGGGTGGTAGTGGGGGATGGCCACACCTCCATTCACAAGGTGGGTATGGGGTATAAGAGTAACCAGGGGAATGTTGCACTTTTCCAGCCATCCAGATCCAGAATGTCCTTGGGGTTACTGTCAAGTGGAACCTCTTCTTAAGTCCCTGGAATCTGGGAGAACACTGTCACTTTAAATATCCAAAATTGTCAAGCTGCTTGTAAACATTCAAAATGGCTGCACCTTCTGGACAGGCAAAAGTCCACAAGTAAGCCCGCCTTCCTCTTTGATGCTGCTTTGCCTTTTATTCCCCAGCCACCAGAGCAGTCCTCTGAGCAGTCCCTGGCTAGCAGTGCTGATTTTTAGGTTAATTCCTAGATCCTCCCACAACTCAGTAATCTCCAAGATGTCTGTGCCATTAGGATCTCTCAGGATTGCTACCAGACTGCAGCTCCATATGTCTCCTTTTTCGGTAATTTCATGCAAATTCTTCTGCTAGTTGGAGTTTAGTCCACTTCTATATCTTTCCCTTCAAGGCTCAGGGGTCCAGGATTATCTTCTGTGTCTTGGTTAACTGGTTCCCCTTTACTTTGTTGAAGAGGTTTTGTGCAGTCTTTCTGCCTATTCCACCATCTTACTGGAACTCCTGATATACAAAATGTTTTTTAATTTTAATGAAAGCCTATTTGTGTATTTTGTCTTTTGTTGTTCGTACTTCTGATGTCATTTCTAAAAGTTAGGCCACAAAACTACTCCTGGTGGTTCTGGCAAGATGGAAGAATACACAGATAAGCTACACAGATCTTCTGTAACAAAGCATTGAGAAACCAATTGAAACCAATACAGAAGATGATCCTGGAAACTTGAGCTTTGAAGATAACAATAAAGAGCTGGATTAAATACCAACAAGTAGAAAGACCTGAATGAAACATTGAGTAAGGAAACAAATGGAGCTGTGGACTGCTGGCTGTGTTGAGGGCACATCCATTTTGAATATAACCCAATAGCAACCTAAGAATCAACTCTGCTCACCAAGGCTGCATCCGCAAGGACTGTATTGGTACCTAACTAAAAGAAGTTAGAACAGTGAGGAACAGGATAGGCAGACCTATGGACTACCAGCAGCTGTCTTGAGGGCACAGCCATTTGGGATGTTTGAAAGTGGCCTGTGCAACAGTTTCGAGTGTGTATAGGGGTTTGAATTGTGACCTGGGAGTGCATGATGCCTTTTAAATACAGCATGGGCAAATATACTGGAAACTGATGACTAGAGAGGTGTGATATTCCCCTTGATACTCTCATGCCCTGCACCTTCTTGATGATCATGGGTGTGCCCATCCTCCCCTCCCACAAATCCACCCACTTTCTTGAACGGTGGGGGTTCCAACCTGGTCTCTGCCTTGGCAAAGCATGAGTGCTGTTTGAACACTCCCCACTATTTTGTTTTTGTTTTTAAATTATTCTTTGTATCTTCTTCTTTCTTACCTTTTCTTTTTCTCTTTCCCTTCCATGGTTCTTTTTTCCCCCTCCTTTTCCTAGTTCCATGCTTTTTCTTGCTTTTGGTTCTACTCACCCCTTCTTTCTTCTTTTGCAGTTTTCCTAATCTTTTACTCTTGCTCTTTTCTCTCATTTCACCCTCCCTAGATACTGTCCCTTTTTCCTTCCTCTCATTATCTGTCTTCTATTCTTTTTTTGGTGTGTTTTGGAAATTTTTCTTATTTATTGCATTTCTCTTTTGTCTTTTGTGATTTTTCCTGTTTGTTTATGCAGTTTGAATTATTAGTTTTTTTTTGTGTGTGTGTGTGTGTGTGTGTGTTTATTTATTTATTTATTTTGCCTAACTGAGTGGGAGACAGCAACCATTCCCACACATTCCAACTATACCTGCACCTCCTACAGCCCCAGCCACTGACTGAGGTCCACTATTTGGTTTTGAAACAACTGACCAACAATAGATGGTGGCTAATTCCAGCTCAACTCACCCCCAACTGCTCTTTATGAACAGGTAACAGAAGTCTGTACACACATTCTCATTCTTTGTCACACCACCAGGAGCCAAGTGGTATGTGTCTAAGTGCTAACAACTAGCAAAGAGAATAGTACAGTACCCTGCTCACACACCAATATCATAACAAAATAAAGGGGAAAAAGATGTGTGTGATTCATAGAACCAGAAATTAACCAAAAATACAACATCACCACAATGTCTTGGAGATAAAAAACCCTCACAGTCCACACAAAAATATTAAGATAAAGTACTAGAAATAAGGAGTCAAGATACAAAACCAGTAAACATCCCTGAGTAAAAAAACAGTATTGGAACTCTTTCATATGGCATTAAAAGAATCATATTTGGGTACCTTCAACTTATTGACAGACAGATCAAGGAAATCATTGATAAGATCAAGGAAAACACAGAAAAAAAACTGTACAATAATTTAGGAAAACAATGCAACAATAAAGTGACAAAATAAATAAGAAGTTAGAAATGATACAAAATCAAAAAGAGAAATCCAGAAAATTAAGATTTCAGTTATATATAACACATGAATGGACAAAAGAGTAGACTGTAGTCAATAAAAGATAAAATTAATGAGATTGAAGATAAACACCTCAATACTAATTTGTTAAGGGATGAATCAGACAAAAGATCAAAACATAATGAAGAAAGCCTACGTTTCATGTCAGATACAATCAAGAGGAATAACCTATGTGTAAGTGGAATTCTAGACCAAGAAGAGACAGGTAAAACCAAACAGAAAATTGCCAAAGATTTTTTTGAATAGAATATGATAAAAGACAAGAAAATATCTATTCAAACATTCAGTGAACCCCAAACAAGGTAGATACCAAAAGAAAATCACCAAGATATATATATCATCATCAAACTCACCAAAACCAAAGTCAATGAAAGAATCCTGAAAGCAGCACAGAAAAAATGAAAAGTTTAACCAATAACACTAAGCTCTGATTTCCCAGCAGAAACCATGCAGGTGAGAAGAAAGTGGGATGATATGTATAAAACCCTGAAAGAAAAAAAAAATCTCCAACCAATAATTATATACCCAGGAAAACTGTCTATCAAATATGAGGATGAAGTTAGGAGAATTCTAGATAAGCAGAAAATAATGGAATTTGTTAAAACCAGACCAACTTTACAAAAAGATGCTAAAGAGAGTACTTTGGACAGAGAACCAACAACAGCAAACAACCAATGATTAACATTCATGATGACATAACTCAGAAGGCATCCCAGTTATAGAACTATCCAAAGTAAGATAAACTTACAAGACAGTAAACAGGAAACCAGAGACATCAATCAGTAAATGAGGGCAACTTCAAAGCAAAAATGGGGAAAAAGAATGTAGTTACAGAACTTCTAAATGGTGATGAAGTCAAGACAATTGTGAGAAAGAATAGACTGACTTAAATTTGGGAAGCACATTATTAACTACAGGGTAATCTCAAAGAAAATAATAAACCTTAGCATCAAAATAAAAAAGAAAACAAGCACAAATATTTAGCAATTACTAAAACAATAGAATTGAAAAACATGATAACACAACTCATAAATAAAATTAGCTCAGCACAGAGAATTATAAGGAACAAAGAAATCAGCAACACCACACACACACACACACAAATAAATAATGAAATAGCATCAATAAATTCATACTTGTTGATAATTACACTGGATGTCAATGATTAAATACACCACTCATAAGTCAGAGATTTGCAGAATGGATATGAAAACATGATCCATCAATATGCGGTCTACAAAAGACTCACCTTAG
The DNA here is from genome assembly GCF_000298275.1 of Orycteropus afer afer. Taxonomy (NCBI): domain Eukaryota; kingdom Metazoa; phylum Chordata; class Mammalia; order Tubulidentata; family Orycteropodidae; genus Orycteropus; species Orycteropus afer. Next base: position 2,461,163 of record NW_006921750.1, on the reverse strand, counting down.
ACACAGAGACAAAAATAGAGTAAAAATCAAAGATTGGAAAAAGATATACCAAGTAAATGGCAACCAAAAGAGAGCAGGAATGGCAATATTCATTTCTGATTAAAATGGACTTTAAAAATGACCATAAGACACAAGGAAGAACATTATATAATGATTAAAGGATCAATTGAACAAGAGGACATAGCTATAATAAATATCTATAGACATAATGAAAAAGCTCAAAACACATAAATCAGACATTAACAAAACTGAAAAGAGAAATAGATGACTCCACAGAATAGTAAGAGACTTTAATACACAACTTTCAATTAAAGATGGAACAACAGGAACAAAAAAAGAAAAACTCAAGAAAGATGCAGAAGAATAAAACAATGTGTTCAACCAATCTGACCTTATAGATATCTACAAAACACATCACCCAATAACAGAAAAGTATACATTCTTTTCCAGAGCACAAAGAACATTCTCCAGGATTGATCATATGTTAGGGTAAAAATGAAACCTCAATAAATTTAAAAATATTGAGATACTGCAAAGCATATTCTCAGATCACAAAGCTATAAAATTAGAAAACAACACCAGAAGAGAAATGGGAAAAAATAAATAAATAAAGTTATGGAAACTGAATAATACCCTCCTCAAAAATGAGTGGGCATTAGAAGAAATAAAAAATGAAATTAAAAAATTCCTTAAATCAAATAAGAAAGAAAACACAACATAAAATCTTTGGGACACAGCAAAAGCAATGAACAAAGGGCAATTTAGAGCAATAGATGCACACATGAAAAAAAATGGAAGAGCCAAAATCAACACCTTAACCAACATCTCCTACAATTACAAAAAGAGCAGCAAAACAGCCTACAGTCATCAGAAGAAAAGTAATAATAAATATTAGAGCAGAAGTAAATGAAACAGAAAATAGACAGACTATTGAAAAATTCAACAAGACTACAAGTTGGTTCTTTGAAAAGATTAATAAAATTGATAAACCACTGGAAATTTAACCAAAGAAGAGAAGAAGAAGATAGATACAAATAACATGATAGGGGTCACATAATGACAGAACCAACAGAAATAAAAATAATAATATCAGGATATTATGGAGAATTGTACTCCAAAAAATTTGAAGATCTAGAAGAAATGGACAGGTTTCTAGAAATACACTACTTGCCTAAACTAAAAGACCGAGATAGAAACTTGAACATACTCATAACAAAAGTAGAAATTGAACAGGTCATAAAAAAATTATCAACAAAAAAAGTCCTGGCCAAGATTCTTTCACTGGAGATTTCTAGAAATCATTCATAGAAGAACTGACACCAATCATACTCAAACTACTCCAGAATTTAGAAAAGGATGGAATCCTCCAAAATTCATTTTATGAAGCAAGCATAACCCTGATACCAAAACCAGGCAAAGACACCAGTAGAAAGCAAAATTACAGAGCAATATCCCTCATGAATATTGATGGGAAAATATCCTACACAATAGACTCAAACACCAAATCAAAAAAATGATATGTCATGACCAAATGGGATTCATACCAGGTATGCAAGGATGGTTCAAAACTAGAAAAACAATCAATGTAATCAATCACATAACTAATATAAAGGCAAAGAATCACATGATCATATTAATAGATGCAGAAAAGGCATCTGAAAAAATCGAGCATCTGGTCTGGGTAAGAACTCTCAGAAAAATGGGAATATAAAGGATATTCCTCAACATAATAAAGGGCATATATACCAATCCAATAACCAACAATAATATCAATGGAGAGAGACTGAAATCATTCCCTTTGCAAACAGGGACCAGACAAGGATTCCCTCTATCTCCATTTCTATTCAACATTATATTGGAAGTCCTAGCCAGGGCAATAAGGCAAGAAAGAGAATCAAATTAGTAAGGAAAAATAAAACTATCCCTATTTGCAGATGATATGATCCTATACACAGAAAACCCAAGAGACTCAGCAAGAAAACTACTGGAACTTATTGACAGGATACATGATCAACATATAATAATCAGTTGGATTCCTCCACATCAGCAATGAGTTCTCTGAAAAGGAAATAAGGAAATCAATACCATTTACAATAGCTACCACAAAAGATTAACTACTTCAGAATAAATCTTACCAGGAACACAAAAGTCCTATACAAAGAAAACTACAAAGCACTACTTCAAGAAACTGTAAGAAATCTACGTAAATGGAAGAACATGATAGGAAGATTGAATGTTGTGAAAATGTCAATACTACCCAACACAATCTATAAATTCAATTCAATCCCAGTCCAGATTCAATCAAAATTCTTTAAAGATACAGGAAAAACAATCACTAATTTTATACGGAAAGGAAAGGGACCTTAGAGAAGCAAAACACTACTACAGAGGAACAATGTAGGATGTGTCATACTTCCAGATATCAGAACTTACTATACAGCCACAGTTGTCAAAACAGCCTGGAATTGGTGTAACAACTGAAACATGGATCAGTGGAACAGAATTGAGAACCCATATATAGATCCATCTACCTATGGTCAGTTGATCTTTGACAAAAGTCTGAAATCCATTAAGTGAGGAAGAGATAGTCTCTTTCACAAATGGTGCTAACAAAACTGGATGTCCATTTGGAGAAAAATGAAAGAAGATCCATACCTCACAACACACAAAAACTAACTCCTGATGGGTCAAAGTCTTAAATGTGAAACCTAAAACTATAGAGTTCATCAAAGAAAAAAATAGGGGCATATTTAGGGGCCTTAATTTATGGTATAAATAGGCCATCAAGCATTACCCAATATGCACAAACAGCAGAGGATAAATTGGATGATTGTTGTTGTTGTTGTTATGTGCCATCTAGTCAGAACCAACTCATAGTGACCCCTCCTTGGCTTTCCGAGGCAGTATCACTATGGATGTAGATTGCTCAACTTCCTTCCAAGGAGTGGCTTGTGGGTTTGAACCACCAGGCATCTGGTTAGACACTATGCTACCAGAACTCCTAATTGGATGATTGGGACCATCTAAAAACTAAATTTTTATGTACTTCCAAATACTCCTCCAAAAGAGTCAAAAGAGAATCTACAGAATGGGAAAAATATATTTGGCAATGACCTATCAGACTAAGGACTTGGTTCTAAAATTTACAGAAAATTTTAGCATTCCAATGTCAAAAAGACAAAAAATCCAATTAAAAAAAATGGGCAGAAGACATGAACAAACATTTCACCAGAGATATTCAGGCAGCCAACAAACAAATGAAGAAATATTCATGATCATCAACCATTGGATTTAAATCAAAACAACCATGAGATACCATCTCACCCCAGTCTAAATAGTAAAGTTCAACAAGACAGAAAATAACAAATACTGGTGAGCATTTAAAGGGATTAGGACTCTCATACACTGCTGGTGGGACTGTAAAATGATACAACCACTGTGGAAATGAGTATGGTGATTACTTAAAAAGTTGGAAATAGAAATACCATTTGATCCAGCAATCCTATTATGAGGTATATATCCTAAAGAAGTGAGAGGCAGGAAACGAACAGATATATGCACACCCGTGTTCATTGTAGCACTATTCACAATAGCAAAGAGATGGAATAAGTATTCATCAACTGAGGAATGGATAAACAAACTGTGGTACATGTACACAGTGGAATACTATGCAACCCTAAAGAATAATGTAAAATCTTCAAAACACCACATAACATGCGTGAACTTGGAGGACATTATGCTGACTGAAATAAATCAATCACAGAAAGACAACTATTTTATTTGTTCACTACTGTAAAAAGTCAAGGAAAGGTTTATACATAGAAGGAAAAGCTTTCTTTGTTGGTTACCATAGATGGGAGGGGAAGAGAAAGTAATTTCCCAGATAGGTTGGGGGAAAAAAACCTAGATAGGTTGGGGAAAAAATATGTATATGTATGTGTATATATATATACACACACCAAAAATTATTAATGGTTAACCAGGGATATAAGGGAGGGGAAAAGTGGAAGCTTTTGTTTGTGGGTCATTGATGTTATGCTAATGGTGGTGGAATATTTTGGAAAAGGATAGCAATAATGTTGGGACAACATGATGAGTATCATCAGTGTTCCTGAGCTGTAAATCGGGAAGCTGTTATGTTTGCTAATGTCCTGTTGTGTATGTTTTCACCACAATAAAAGAAAAACAACAACAACAAAACATATACTACCATGTCATGCTGGTAGGTGACATTGAGAGGCTCCAACTTTTAGCAACCCTAATGTACAAAAGAATGAACAATGAATGGTCCTGTGCCATCCTCCCAATTATTGCTATGGTCTGTATGGTGGCAGATTAGGAACGTTTTGTCAGCTGGATTGTTGTTCTCATACATGTATTGTGGTAATTCTCTCTGATTGTTTAAAGACTTCTTTGCCTTTATTCTGAAGTTTAATTATGATGTATCTTTACAATAATTTTTTTTTTACCTGTTGTTGTGGTTTGGGTGAAAGTTTACAGAGCAAAAATTCAATAGCTTATATACATTTTGTTTCATGACATTGATTACAACCTCGACAATACAACAGAATTCCTCCCACCACTTCTGTATGGTTACAATTTCCTTTTGTCCTGCTCTCCTATTGATTCCTGCCTTCTGAGCTGTATTGTTGGTAGATCCATCTACCCCTGGTCAGTTGATCTTTGACAAAAGCCTGAAATCCATTAAATGAGGAAAAGAGTCTCTTTCACAAATCATGCTGACAAAACTGGATATCCATTTGGAGAAAAATGAAACAAGAACCATACCTCACAACACACACAAAAACTAACTCCAGATGAGTCAAAGACTTAAACGTGAAACCTAAAACTATAGAGTTAATCAAAGAAAAAATAAAGGCAAATTTAGGGACCCTAATTTATGGCCACTCCTCAGAAGGAAGGTTGGGCAATCAACTTCCATAGTGATACTGCCTTGGAAACGCAAGGAGGGGTCGTTATGAGTTGGGTACAACTTGATGGTACACAACAACAACAACAATAATCACAACAAATTTATGTCATAAATAGACTATCAAGCATAACCCAAGATGCACAAACAGCAGAAGATAAACTGGATGATTGGGACCTTCTAAAAAATAAATTCTTAAGTGCATCAAAAGACTACTCCAAAAAAGTAAAAAGAGAACCTACAAAATGTGAACAAAAATATGAATTTGGTGATGACATATCAGACAAAGGACTTATCTCTAAAATTTAGAGAAAATTCTGGCACCTCAACATAAAATATTAATTAATTAATTAATTAAAAAAATGAGCAAACAATATGAACAGACTTTTCACCAAAGAAGATGTTCAGGCAGCCAAGAAACACATGAAGAAATGTTTGTGATCATTATTCATTAGAAAGATGAAAATGAAAACCATAAATACCATCTCACCTCAGCATTAATAGCAAAGTTCAACAAGACAAAAAATAACAAATGCTGGTGAGGATGTGGAGAGATCAGGACTCTCATACACTGCTTTGTTGCTGTTGTTGTTGTTGTATGCCATCAAGTCTGACCTGACTATAGCGACCCCTCCTTGGGTTTCCAAGGCAGTATCACTACGGAAATGGATTGCCCCATCTTCCTTCCGAGGAGTGGCTGGTGGGCTTGAACCACCAGTTTTCTGGTTAGTAGTCAAGTGCCTTTAGGCACTACGCTACCAGAGCTCCTATACACTGCTAGTGGGACTGTAAAATTATACAACCACCATGGAAACTGGTATGGCAATTCCTTAAAAGCTGGAAATAGAAATACCATTTGATCCAGCATTTGCATTACTAGGTAAGTATCCTAAAGAAGTGAGAGACAAGCGAGCAACAGATATATGTACACCTAGTTCATTGCAACACTATTCACAATAGCAAAGAGATGGAAACAACCCAAGTGCCTATGAACCGAGGAATGGATAATTGTGGTACATTCACACATTGGAATACTATGGAACCCTAATGAACAATATAGAATTTGCAAAACACAACACAATGAGGTTGAACCTGGAGAACTTTATGCTGAGTGAGATAGGTCAATTAGAGAGGGACAAATATTGTATTACTCCACTATCATAAAAAATCAAAGAAAGGTTTATATATAGAAAGAAACATTTTGTTTAGTCATCAGGCATGGGAGGGGAGGGGAGGGGAGGCTAAATTCCTAGATAGGTTAAACATATACATATATATATATAACATAAACATATACATATATATAACCAAAGATTATTAGTGGTACCAAGGATAGGAGGGAGGGGGGAAAGTGGATGCTTTTGTTTGCAGAGCTATGAGTTTATGACAATGATGGTGGAATATTTTGGGGAAGGAAAGCAATAATGGTGGCACAATGTGAAAAATTCATCAGTGTCCCTGAGTATAATGGGGATTTTGTTATGTTGGTGAATGTCTTGTTGTGTAGGTTTTTACCACAATAAAAGTAAAAGAAAGAAAGGGGAAAAAATGATATAATCAAAGTTATTATTCTGATGTTTTGTTTTAATAGTTTTATAGCTCAAGTTCTTATATTCAGTACTTTGATTCATTTTGAGTTAATTTTTATATTAACTAAAGTATCAGTCCAACTTGATTCATTTGCAATGAAGACTCAGTTTTCCCAGCACCTTTTATTAAAGAAATTATTCTTTCTCCTTTGGATGGACTTAACCTCCTTTTCAAAAGTCAATTGGCCATAGATGTATGGATTCATATCCAGACTCTCAATTCTATTCCATTGATTTATATGTCTCTTTTCACATTTTGAAGTATGTTATACATTTGACTGTTATTTATTTATTTTTTTTTCCTGATAAAGGACCATTGGTTGATTTTTCCTTTGTAGCACTTTGATGTCTAATCCCACTGTTTTCTGTCCTTAGTTTCTGATGAGAAATCTGCTGCTATTTTTATTGAGGATTTTTGTACATGATGAGTCATTTATTTCTTTCTAATTTCAAGATTCACTCATTATTTTTTAGCTTTTGAGAGTTTGATTAAGATGTGTCTAGGTAGGAATTTCAGTGAATTTGTCCTACTTGGAATTTATTAAAGTACTAGGACTTGGATATGTAGATTATTATTTTTCTTAAAATTTAGAACATCTTGAAAATTATTTCTTTAAATGATCTTACTCTCTGTTTTCCTGTCTCCTACTTTTTATGTGACGTTGGTACTCTTGATAGTGTCCCATGGGCTTTATTCAATTTCTATCACTCTTTTTCCTCTCTCTTTCTCAGATTTGATAAATCTCAATTGACCTATCTTAAAGTTTGCTTATTCTTTTTCTACCAACTCAATTCTGCTCAACTCCAGAATTTATGTTATTAATTATTTTTATTAACATTCTTTATTTGATTAGATATTATTATATTTTTAAGATTCTTTTTACATCACTGATCATATATAAAATAACTAAATTAATGTATTTTATAGTTAATAAATCTTTCTTGCTGACAGATAAATTTAGAGCCCTTAATTTTCTTCTAAGGTGACTGGTTTCTTAAATTTTAGAATATTTGCTTTTCTGAAGCTATATTCAAGTGGATTTGTCATTATCTTTCAGATCTAATGAGTTAGGTACAAGTTATTGCAACTTTCTGACACTTTTGAAAATATTTTACCTGGTTTGGCTGTTAATGCTACTTCTGATTTCCTCTTTATTATTGTGAATTTTTCTTAAAAATAAAAGAAAAAGAAAAAGTTAATTTTCTGCCATGTCAGTGTAGGTCCTTTTTCCCTCCTATTTCACTTATATTAAGCCATGAATAATGGAGACTTTATACTTTATTTAAAAAGAAAATATATCAGAGACTGCAAAGGTTTAATAATTGTTACATCATATAGTTGACATTGAAGGGGTCATAATCTTATTCACAAAGTTATTTTTCTAGGACTTCTGTATTTTATTATTTAAAAGCAGATATTGTGGTGACTGAAACTGATGTGCTTTGGTATCTTTATTTACAAAGTCGCACTGTTTATCTGCTATTTAGTGATTCTGCCATTGATTTTGCATATAAATGTATTCATTCCACTTGAATTTAATCCTTGTCATTTTGTTACTGGATTATTGCTACATGTCTATTCTTTTGAAATAGATTTTATTGCATTATTCTTTTGAAATATACATATTCAATTATTTTTACTAATGTTTAGCATTACTTTAGAAAACATAAAATTTTGCAAAATGTGGATTTATATAAATAGGAAAAATACACTATTTAGAGAAAAGCAAGAAGACAAGAAGACAAAACACTAGCAAATCTAACAAGGAAAATAAAGAGAAGATGCAAATAACATGAATAATAAGTAAAATAGGTGATATCACAACAGACTCAAAGAAAATAACAGAATATTATGAAAAACTGTATTCCAAGAGATTAAAAAACCTAGAAGAGATGGGCAATTTTCTAGAAACAAAAGACCTATCTAAACTAAACCAGTTTGAGATAGAATACTTGAACAGACCCAAAATAAAAATGAAATTGAGCAAGTCATAAAAAAAAAAAACCTTCTAACAAAAAGAAGTCCTGACCTATATGGCCTCCCCAGAAAAATCTATCAAACTTTCAGAGAAGCCTTGTACTACTCAAACTGTTAGAGAACATAGAAAATTATGAAATATTCTGAAATTCATTCTATGAAACAAGCATAACACTGATACCAAAACCAGGTAAAGACACCACTAAAAAGGAAAACCACAGACCAATACAAAAAACAAACCAAACTCACTGCCGTCGAGTTGATTCTGACTCATAGCAACCCCCTTTGGGTTTCAGAGGTGGTAAATCTTTACAGAAATATATTGTCCAGTTTTCCTTCCATGGAATGGCTGGTGGGTTTGAATCAACAACATTCTGGTTAGCACAAAAATGCCACCAGGGCTCACCAGACCAATATTCTTCATAAATTTTCTGAAGAGTGGCTGTCTTCATGAATTTCAGTGCAAAAATCTTCAACAAAATCCTAGCCAACATAATGCAACAATATAACAAAAAAATAATACACCATGACCAAGTGGTATTCATGCCAGGTATTCAAGGATAGATCAATATCAGAAAAGTGATCAATGTAATCCATCACATAAACAACAAAAAAGAGCCATATGATCATATCAAATGCTGCAGAAAAGGCATTTGATAAAACCCAACACTTACTCCTATTCAGAACAATCAGCAAAATTGGAAGAGAAGGAGAAATCCTCAACGTAATAAAGGTCATATAGGCAAAACACACAGGCAACCTTACTGTCAATGAAGAAAGGTTCAAAGCAATCACCTTGTGAATGGGAATCAGACAAGGATGGCCTCTATCACCACTTCTATTTAACATTGTATTGGAAGTGCTAGCCAGGGCAGTAAGGTAAGAAAGAGAAATAAAAGACATCAAAATTGACAAAGAAGAAGCTATCTCCACCATGAGAGCCAAATATGGCCTTGATAATATCCGTTCTAGATTTAGAGACCATTTAAAGAATAGAGTTGATACATTGAACACCAATGACCGAAAACCAGAAAAATTGTGGGATGACATCAAGAACATCATCCACGAAGAAAGCAAGAAGTCATTAAAAAGAAAAGAAAGCAAGAAAAAACAAAAATGGATGTCAAAATAGACTCTGAAACTTTGCCTTGAGTAGAGAGTATCTAAAGCAAATGGAAGAAATGACAAGATAAAAGAGCTGAACAGAAGATTTCAAAGAGCCGCTTGAGAAGGCAAAGCCAATTACTATAATGAAGTGCGCAAAGACCTTGAGTTAGAGTACCAAAAGGGAAAAATATATTCAGCATTTTTCAAGCTGAAAGAACTGAGAAAATAAATAAACAAACAAACAAATAAATAAATAAACCTTGAATTGTAAATTGAAAGATTTTATGGGCAAAATATTGAATGATGCAGGAAGCATCAAAAGAAGATGGAAAAAATAGAAAGAGTCACTGTACCAAAAAGAATTAGTCAATGTTCATCCTTTTCAGGAGGTGGCATATGATCAAGAACCGATGGTATTGAAGGAAGAAGTCAAAGCTGCACTGAAGGAATTGGTGATGAACAAAGCTCCAGAAATTGATCCATTGAAATATTTCAACAAACAGATGCTGCACTGGAGACACTCACTCAGTTATGCCAAGGGATTTGGAAGACAGCTACCTGGCCAACTGACTGGAAGAGGTCCATATTTGTACCAAAGAAAAGTGATCCCACAGAATGTGGAAATTATTGAACAATATCATTAATATCACATGCAAATAAAATCTTGCTGAAGATAATTCAATAAGGGATGCAGCAGTATATTGACAGAGAGCTTCCAGAAATGTAAACTGGATTCAAAAGAGGATTTAGAGTAAGGAATATCATTGCTGATGCCAGATGGATCTCAGCTGAAAGCAAAGAATTCCAGAAAGATATTTACTTTTGTTTTATTGACTATGCCAAAGCATTTGATTGTGTGGATCATAAAAAATTGTAGATAATATTGAGAAGAATGGGAATTCCAGAATACTTGATAGTACTCATGAGGAACCTGTACATAGATCAGGAGGCTGTCATTCAAACAGAACAAGGGGATACTGAATGGTTCAAATTCAAGAAGAGAGTGCATCAAGGTTGTATCATTTCACCATACTTATTCAACTTGTATGCTGAGCAAATAATCCAAGAAGGTGGATTATATAAAGAACATGGCACTGGGATTGGAGGAAGACTCATTAACAACCTGTGATATGCAGATGACACAACTTTGCTTCCTGAAAGTGAAGATGACTTGAAGCACTTACTGATGAAGATTAAAGACTACAGTCTGCAGTATGGATTACACCTCAATACGAAGAACCCAAAAATCCTCACAACTGGTCAAATAAACAGCTTCATGATGATGGAGAAAAGATTGAAATTGTCACGGATTTCATATTACTTGGTTCTACAATCAGGACCAATGGAAGCAGCAATCCAGACATAACAAGACATATTGCATTGGGCAAATCTTCTGCAAAGGACCTCTTTCAAGTGATGTGGAGCAAGGATGTCTCCTTGAAGACTAAGATGCACCTAACCCAAGCCATGGCATTTTCAGTCGCCTCTTCTACATGCAAAAGCTGGACAATGAATAAGGAACAATGAAGAAGAGTCTATGCTTTTGAGATGTGGTGCTGGAGAAAAATGCTGAGAGTATCATGGTCTGCTAAAAAGACTAACAAATCTGTCCTGGAGGAAATACAGCCAGAATACTCTTTGGAAGTATCAATGGCCAGACTTCTTCTCACCTACTTTGGTCATATTGTCAGAAGGAACTATTCCCTGGAGAAGTATATCATGCTTGGTCAAGTGGAGGTCAAGTGAAGAAGAGGAAGGCCCTGAACAAGATGGATTGGCACAGTGGCTGCAATGATGAGCTCAGGTATAGCAAAGATCATGAGACTGGCCCATGACCAGGCAGTGTTCCTTTCAGCTGTGCATAAGGTCACTATGAGTTGGAGACTCAATGGCACCTAAAAACAACAATAACAACAACAAATTTCTATTTGCAGATGACATGATCTTATACATCAAAAACCCAAGAGACTTAGTGAGAAAACTACCAGAACCAATAATGGTTCAGCAAAGTGGCAGAATAAAAGATCAACATAACAAAAGTCAGTTGGATTCCTCTACATCAACAACGAGATCTCTGAAAAGGAGATAAGGAAACAATACCATTTATAACAGCTACCAAAAACATAAAATACTTGGGAATAAATTTTTCCAGGGTCACAAAAGACCTATACAAAGAAAACTATAAAACACTAGTACAAGAAACTAGAAGACAACTACATAAATAGAAGAACATGCCATTTTCATGGATAGGAAAACTAAATATTGTGGAAATGTCAATAATAACCAAAACAATCTGTATACTCAATGTAATCCCAATATAGAGTCCATCAGCATTCTATAAAGGCATGGAAAACCAATCACTAACTTCACATGGAAAGGACAGCGACCTCAGATAAGCAAAGTACTGCTGAAGGAAAAGAACAAAGTAGAAGGTCTCGCACTCCTCAATCTTAAAACCTACTATACAGTTACAGAAGTCAAACAATTTGGCATTGGTACAATGATAGACAAATAGACCAGTGCAACAGAATTGAGAACCCAGAAATGGACCCACCTACCTATGGACAGCTGATCTTTGACAAAGGACCAAAATCCATTAAATAGGGAAGAGAGAGCCTCTTTAACAAATGGTGTTGGCAAAATTGGATATTCACTTGCAGAAAAATTAAACAAGATCCATACCTCACACTGTACACAAAAATGAAGTCATGATGGATCAAAGACTTAAGTGTAAAACTAAAAACCGTAACATTCATCAAAGATAAAATAGGGACAAACCTAGGGTCCTAATTTATGGCATAAAGAGAATATTAATCATAATCCAAAATGCACAAGAAGTGGAAGAGAAACTAGATGACTGGGGTCTCTTAAAATTTAAATTCTTATATACATTGAAAGTCTTCTCCATAAGGGTAAAAAGAGAACCTACAGAAGAAAAAAATCATTTGGCTATGATATATCTGACAAAGCACTTATCTCTAAAATTTATAGAAAATTCTGTTACCTCAACACAAAAGATGAACGATCTAATTTAAAAATGGGCAAAGGACATGAACAGACACCTCGCTAAAGAAGATGTACAGGCATTCAATGAACACATGAGGAAATGCTCACTATTATTGGCCACTTGTTGTTGTTGTTCTTGTTGTGTGCTGTCGAGTCAGACCCGACTTACAGTGACCCCTCCTTGGGTTTCCAAGGCAGTATCACTACGGAAGTAGATTGCCCATCTTCCTTCCGAGGAGTGGCTGGTGGGTTTGAACTGCCAGCCTTCTGGTTAGCAGTCAAGTGGCTTAGGCACTATGCTACCAGAGCTCCCTTATTGGCCATTAGAGGAAGGCAAATCAAAACAACAATGAGACATCATCTCACCCCAGTAATAATAGCAAAGTTTATCAAGACAGAAAATAACAAATGCTGGTGAGGGTGTGGAAAGATTGGAACTCTCATACACTGTGGTAGGACAGTAAAATGGTCAATCCACTGTGGAGAACAGTATGGTGTTTCCTTAAAAAATTGAAAATATAAATACTATTTGATCCAGCAACTCCATTACTAGGAATATATCTGAAAGATGTGAGAACCAGGACATTAATAGATATATGGACAACCATGTTCATCACAGCACAGTTCACTATAATGAAGAGATGTAAACAGCCTAAGTGCTCATCAGATGAATGGATAACTAAACTATGGTGTGTTCACACAATGGAATACTATGAAATATTAAAGAGTAATGAATAGTCCATGAATCCCTTCATAATGTGGATGAATGTGGAGGACATTATGCTGAGTGAAATAAGTCAGTCACAGAAGGACAAATATTGAATGAGTCCATTTCTGTAAAAACTCAAGGAAAGCTTTACATAGGGAAAGAAATACACAGGGATGTTACGCTTGGTAAAGTAGAAGATCAGCAAAAAAGGGGAAGATCTTCAATGAGATAGATTGACACAGTGGCTGCATTAGCAGAATCAATCATAGCAAGGATTGTAAGCATAGTGGAGGGCTGAAAAGTGTTTCATTCTGTTGTACATAGGGCCACCATGAGTCTGAGCCAACTGTACAGTATCTAATAACAACAACATAGGACAGGAGCTATAAACACAGATAATTGAAAAATATCCCAGGTTATATATTGTGCAGAGAAGATGTATAAAGTAACATCTGGACTGTAATAGTATGTCATGTGAATGAATATTGACATACAGATAATAATATATGGTCCCACCTCTTTCCAAAAGATTGATCCTTGAAAATGTATACAGCAAATGAGTCCTGTGGCTTTGCGATGCCAGATGCTTTAGGCCTGTTCTGAAAATAATAATTATTGTCATGTGGAGTAAAGAAACTGGCCTTCATGCATTATGAAAAACATCTCTATAATATCATACTGATTAGAAATTGTTTTAACAATTTGTTGGAAACAGGTGCAAAAAATTGTTGTATCATCTGTGACATCTGTTCTTATAAGAAGTGGCATCTTGTCAGAAGATCACTGGTCTGACATAATTACATAAAAATGACAATTTCTTTTTTCATGTAGTTACTACTAGTGACTTGTGATGTTAGGTATTTTGGCATAGTTAAAAATATGTATTAAAAATACATAGTAAAAAATCATTCCACATTTTAATTCTGTTTAATTTTATCTCAATTTGTAACTGGACTGAAATATGTTTTTAAAGAGGGATTATCTTTTATTTGTTTGTATGATGTAGAATCACAAAAGGAATTTCCTGGAGAAAACCTCCCATGGCACCCTGTACTTCTCTTCTGGGTTCAGTAATTCACTGTAATTGCCACACAAAACTCACAGACTATATGCATGATTATGGAGGTTATTAGAGAAGTAATAAGTTACAATTCAGGATCAAGAATGACTCAGGATATAGTTCTTCTTCCAGGAAATCTTGGCCATGCCCACAAGGAGGCCTTCCCTCTGGCACCTCAATTTCTCAGCCCTTTGACCACTTAGTGCCTCAGCCTAGCTTCTTCCTGTCTCAGGAAAGTGTTACAAAACACTTTCTCTTACAAAACTCTTTAGCTCTGCCAGTTACAAAACTCTTTAACTCTTTAAGAGTTACAAGACTCTTTAACTCTGCCAGTAAGTGCAGAATCATCACAATCTGTCATGAAGCCTCCTGCAAGAACGTGCTCAGCTCTATTGCTCATTGGTTTGACAAGCCCACTGTATCTGCCTTGATTCATAGGCCATGAAGCCCACTACACATTCTTGTGCCAATCTCCTGATTCTGCCACAGCTATTTGTTTGTTGCACTTGCTGTGCTTGTCATTGTCTCTGGTGTTACAGTTTCTCTCTCTTTCTACTGGGTCTAGGAGGTTATCTGAACAGGGACCCTGAATCCAAAGGACACACATGACTCCTGGCTCTTTTTTCTTGATGGTAGTGAAGTTCCCCTTCTACCTCTGGAATGGCTGATTTTAACCCTAGTAAGATGATAAATCTGATCAATTACCTCATGAGGGTTCCAAACACTGTATTTGCAAGGTTCCTCCCCCCACAAATGTTCTGTGTACTTTTTGTATTGTTAGCAAGCAGTCTAAACCCCTTGATGGGCTGCAATTACCTTATTTACCTTATTTGCATAGTCCTACCCAATTTTTTTTTTTCTGAGAATCACAAGAAAATGAATGGCTAGATGGACCATATTAAGTAATTTACTGTACTGAAAATGTTTGAGACAAACAAATCAAGAAAAAATTCAGTTTTGCATTATTTTATTAATTACTTTGACCACTAATGAACAAGTTTAAGAGCAAAATTTAAGTTGGTCCAGACACAATTGTTAGTATGTTTTTGATATTTCCTTTCCTCACAAGTTTAATTGCTCTATGCTTTTGCCTTTTGATAAGATGAAATGAAATACATATGTCTATGCGTTCTGACAAGTAATAATATCCAGTTGCATTCTTGATCATCATGTGTGTTAATGGTTCTTTGTTGTTTGCTGTTGTTGGTTCTCTGTCCAAAGGACTTCCTCTAGCATCACTTGTAGGGTTGGTCTGGTTTAAAAAAAAATCCTTTACTTTCTGCTTATCTGGAAATATCCTAATTTTATGATCATATTTGAGGGACAATTTTGCTGGGTACATAATTCTTGGCTGGAAATTTTTCTCTTTCAGGGTTTTATATAACCATCCCATTGTCTTCTCACCTGCATGGTTTCTGCCAAGAAATCCTAGATTAGTCTTTTTGGTTGGCATTTTGTTTTTCCCATGCTGCTTTCAGGATTCTTTCTTTGTCTTTGGTTTTGATGAGTTTGATGATGATACGTCTTGGTAATTTTCTGTTTGGATCTGTCCTATTTGAGGTTCATTGGACATCTTTAATGGGTATAATCTCATTTTTCATCATACCCAGAAAATTATTTTCCAACAAATCTTTGGCAGTTTCCTCTGTGGTTTTATCTGTCTCTTCCTGTCCTGCAATTCCAATCACATGTAAGTTATTTCTCTTAATAGTATGCCACATGAATTATAGGCTTTATTCATTATGTTTTGATCTTCTGTCTTACTGATCCCTTAATAAAGCAGTATTGAGGTATTTATCTTCAAACTCATTAATTCTGCCTTACATTGATTCAAGTCTCCATTCAATGTGTTATCTTTTTATGAAATCTTAGTATTAATCTTCTGGATTTCTGTTTGTTGATTTATTAACATTTCTAATTTTTTGTTTATTTTGTCAATTTTTTCTTGTATTGTTTTAATTGCTTTCCTAAAGTGTTCCAGAATTTTGTCTGTGTTTTCCTTGATCTCGTCAGTGTTTTCCTTGATCTGTCTCTCAATCTGTTGAAAGTACTCACATATATAATTGTTTTGAATTCCTCATCAGGCAAGTCTAATGCTGCTACTTCCTCTGGGATGTTTTCTGGTTTGTATCCTGGTCCCTTGTTTCTACTACTTTATCTTGTTTCTTCTGTGAACTGTGATGGTCTGTTGTCTCCGAGACATTGTGGTGTTGCTGTATTTGTGTTAAATTTGTGGTTGTATGTTGGTGTGAGTCACACAAGATTTTTTTCCCCTTTATTTTGTTTTGCTATATCTGTGTGAGCAGTGTACTGTGCTCCTCTATTCATTGTTGTTGTTGTTGTTATGTGCCATCGAGTCGGCCCCGACTCATAGTGGCCCCCTCCTTGGGTTTCCAAGGCAGTATCACTATGAAAGTAGGATTGCCCAACCTTCCTTCCAAGGAGTGGTTGGTGGGTTTGAACTGCCAGCCTTCTGGTTAGCAGTCAAGTGCTTTTAGCCACTATGCTACCAGAGCTCCCCCTCTATTCATTAGTTGTTACCATTTAGGTACACACCATCTGTCTCCTGGTGGCTGTGATAGAGAATGAGAGTGTGTTCACAGATCTCTGTAGTTGTTCATAAAGAACAGTTGAGGGTGAGTTGTACTGGTATTGACCACTGTCTATCATGGATCATTTAGTGCAAAAGTAACAGGTGACCCTCACTCAATGGCCAGGGCTGGCAGGAGATGCAGGCATGTTTGGGTTGTATTGTAACCATTGCTGTCTCCCACTCAGACAAAATAATATGAAATTAAAAAACAAAACAAAACAAAACAAAAGCAAGAGAACAAAAAAACTTGAACCACATAAATAAACAGGAACAATTACAAAAAAAAAGAAAAAGAAAAAAAAAGGAAATGCAATAAATAAGAAAAAAAATTCAAAGTATATTTAAAAAGGATAAAAGAAAGATAATGTGAAAAAGTGGGGGTGGGGGGAGCCACAATACCTGGGGAGGGAATGATGAGAGAAAAGACCAAAAATAAGAGATTAGGGAAAACTGCAAAAGGAAAAATATGGCATGAGAATAACCAAGAGAGAGAGAGAGAGAGAGAGAGAGAGAGAGAGAGAGGAATGAGGAACAGAGAAGAAGATAAAAACAAAACAAAACAAATCAAAAAAAAAAAGAACCAGGAACTCTAAAGAGAAAAAATAAATGAAAATAAAAAAGAACAGAGGATGAGAAAAGGAATAGTTTAAAAACAAACAAACAAAAAAACTGTGGGAGGTGGGGCACAGCACTCAAGCTCTGCAAGTGCACAGACAGTAATGGAATCCCTGCAGGTCAACAAGGTAGGTAGAGATGGGGCTGGGGGACAGCTACACCCCTCTTCACCAAGAGGGGTTTGATCATAAGAGTAACAAGGGGAATATTGCACCTCTCTAGGATTCAGTCTCCAGCATAGAAGCCTGTGCTGTCTTTTGGCAGTTGGAGCCGACTTCTATCTAGGTTGCAGTCCAAGCAAGAAACCACCCACACGCACTCAAAATGGCTGCACCAGCCAATTGCAAACATCCAAAATTACTGTGCCCTCAGGACAGCTGCCAGAAGTCCACAGATCCTCCCGTCCCCTTCCTTGCTGTTCTCCCTTCTGGTCATCAGGCACCAATGCATCCTTCCCTATGCAGCCTTGGTGAGCAGAGTCAATATTTAGGTTGCTATCAGGAAATATTCAAAATGGCTGTGCTCTCAGGACAGCCAGCAGTCAGCAGCTCTGTTTGTTTCCTTACTGTTTTATTCAGGTTCTCCTACTAGTTGGTATTTAATCCATTTCTGTATCTTTCCTTTCAGAGTTCAGGGTTCCAGGTTCATCTTCTGAATCAGTTTCAATTGGTTTCTCATTGCTTTGTTGCACAGGGTCTGTGTAGCTTGTCTTTCCATTCTGCCATCTTGATGGAATGTACTTTCAATATTACTTCCTACCACAATCCAAATACCACACACCTACCATGCTGGCACATCTTAAGCAAAAATCCAATCATATCCATGCCTTTTCCACTACTATAACATAAATTTTACTTTCTCTTAGGATGCCAAACTTGCTTATCAATGTTGTTGATCAATGTTATTTATTTTCAGTCTCCTCTCATGTCATATCTTTGGCCACCCTATTTCGTTTGATCTTATAAAAGTACAAAAAGGTATCTACCTATATCCCTTCTTTCTGTCTTCTCCTTCCTCAACACTGACTACTGTTTAGCAGTTTGGTGTATTGCATTACTTAATGTGACCCTTCTAGCATAATCTTTGTAACTCCCACCAAGGGGATTATATGGACCATGCAAATTAAGTGTATGGAACCATGACACACGGACTGGTCACTTTTGCCATTCACTTAGCCTTAAAATGAACCCTATCAGAGGCAGAAAGGGGAGATTCACTACCATCAAGAAAGAAGAGCCAGGAGTGGAGCATGTCCTTTGGGTCTGAGATCTCTGTGCTGAACACCCATGACCCTGGAAACAGAGAAACAGCTATGACACTTTGCTGATATGGCAAGAGTTGCTGAGAAGCAGCAGCAGCAGAGAAACACTGGAAGCAGAACCAGGAGACCAGCAGGAGATAGCACTTTGGGCTCCCAGACCCACTGAGTAAGAAAGCTAAGTATCTTTGTGAAAAAGTCTTGTTGGCAGAGTGGAGTGTCTCTAGGAACTTGGTGGAGCCAATTTTGTCAACCCATGGAGCTAGAGATGAATGGCTTTGGTTCAAGGATTACTAGCTGAGTGGCATGCCTCTAGACACTTATTGGCAGAGCTAATAGTGTTTGTAACACTTGTTTGGACAAGTGTTACATCCAAATATGGATCTCTTCCAGTCAGTTGGGCAGATATATATATGCCAAATATCTTGGCATACTCAAGTGAGTGCCTGCAGCAGGGCATCCGTTTGTTGAAATATCTCAGTGGGTATTCTGTCAATTTCTGGAGTCTTGTTCTTCACCAATTCCTTCAGTGCAGCTTTGATTCTTCTTTCAGTATCATTGGTTCTTGATCATATGGCACTTCCTGAAATGGATGAACATTGACTAATTCTTTTTGATACAGTGACTCTGTATTCCTTCTTTTGTGCTTCCTGCATCCTTCAATATTTTGCTCATAGAATCATTCAGTCTTGCAACTTGAGGCTTATTTTTTTTTTCCCCCTCAGTTCTTTCAGCATGAGAAATGCTGAGCATGTCCTTCCCTTTTGGTTTTCTAACTCCAGGTCTTTCCACATTTCATTATAGTAATTGGCTTTGTCCTATGTATAGGCTAACCTGAACATCCTTGTCATGGTAGAAAAATAACCCTTACTACAATTAGTCTAAAAACAATGCTAAAAAAAGTTTCTTAGAAATTATAAAATGCTTTCAATTATGCTATCATAATTCATCTATACAATAACACATTCTAACAGGGGTTTATTAATGTTTCCTTCTTTGGGGACTATTTATTGTGTACTTACCATGTGTCTACTCTACTTTCATAACATGTTTTGATACCTAGATCTTCTTTGTTATTTACTTCTGAGTAGTGCTATTGGGGCAATCTACTTCTGTAATGATACTGCCTTGGAAACACAAGAAGGGGTCGCTATGAGTTGGGCCCAACTCGACAGCACATAACAACAACAACAACAATGCTATTACAAACTTTTCATTGGGTTAAGTGATAAAGAGAAGTAGAATTTTGACTAAGATTGCATTACATGAATAATGTTGTTGTTGTTGTTAGGTACTGTTGAGTTGTTTTCGACTCATAGCGACCCCACGCACAGCAAAATGAAACACCACCCGTCCCGTGCCAGCTTCATGATCCTTGCTATACTTGAGCCCATTGTCACAGCCACTGTGTCAATCCATCTTGTCAAAGGCCTTCGCCTTTCATAGACCCTCCACCTTACCAAGCATGACATCCTTCTCCAGGGAATGGTCCCCCCTGATAACATGACCAAAGTAGATGAGATGAAGTCTGTCCATCCTCGCTTCCAAGGAGCATCTTGGCTACACTTCCTCCAGGACAGATCTTCTAGTTCATTTAGCAGTCCATGGTACCTTAAGCATTCTTTGCCAGTACCACAACTTAAAAGCATCAACTCTTCTTCAGTCTCCCTTATTCATTGTCCAGCTCTCACACACATATGAGGCTACTGGAAATATCATGGCCTGTGTCAGGCACAACTTAGTCCTCAAGGAGACATCCTTGCTGCTCAGCATTTGAAAGAGTTCCTTCACAGCTAACTTGCCCAGTGCTACATGTCCTCTAATGTCCTGAATGCTGTGTTCATTGGCATCGATTGTAGAATCAAGCAACATGAATTATTTGACAACTTCAATCTTTTCTCCATTTATCCTGATGCTGATTATTGGTCCAGTTGTGAGGGTTTTTGTCTTCTTTATATTGAGATGTAATCCATACTGCAGACTGTGTTGTTCAATCTTCATCAGTAAGTACTTCATGTCATCCTCACTTTCAGCAAGGAAAGTTGTATCATCAGCGTATATCAGGTTAATGATTCTTTCTCCAATCCTGATGCCACATTTTTCTTCATATAGTCCAGCTTCTCAGGTTATTTGCTCAGCATATAGATTGAATAAGTATGGGGAAAGGATACAACCCTGACACATTTCCTTCTTGATTTTAAACCATGTAGTGTCTCCTTGTTCCATTCGAATGACAGCCTCCTGGTACAGGTTCCTCATGAGCACAATCAAGTGTTCAGGAATTCTGATTCTTCTCAACACTATCCATAATTTGTCATGATCCACACAATCAAATGCCTTTGCATAGTCAATAAAACCCAAGTAAACATCTTTCTGGTATTCTTTGCCTTCAGCCAAGATCCATTTGACAGCAGCTATGATATCCCTTGTTCTACGTCCTCTTCTGAATGCAGCTTGCACCTCTGGAGGTTCTCTGCAATATACGGCTGCAACCGTTTTTGAATTATTTTCAGTAAGATCTTACTTGTGTGCAATATTAATGATATTATTTGATAATTTCCACATTCTGTGGAATCACCTTTCTTTGGAACGGGTACCAATATGGATCTTTTCCAGTCAGTTGACCAGGTAGCTGTCTTCAAAATCTCTTGGCATAACTAAGTGAGTGCTCCAGTGCATCATCCATTTGTTGAAATATCTCAATGAGTATTCTATTAATTCCCAGAGCCTTGTTCTTTGCCAATTCCTTCATTGCAGCTTTGACTTCCTCCTTCAGTACCATTGGTTCTAGATCATATGCCACTTCCTAAAATGGATGAAGATTGACCAGTTCTTTTTGGTACGGTGACTCTGTGTATTCCTTCCATCTTCTTTTGATGTTCCCTGCATCATTCAATATTTTGCCCTTAGAATCTTTCAATATTACAACTCGAGGCTTAAATTTTTTCCTTAATTATTTCAGCTTGAAAAATGCAGAGCATGTTCTTCCCTTTTGGTTTTCTAACTCTAAGTTTTTGCACATTTCATTATAGTAATTGGCTTTTTCTTCCTGAGCTGCTCTTTGAAGTCTTCAGTTCAATTCTTTTATCTTGTCATTTCTTCCATTGGCTTTAGCTAATCTCTGCTCAAGGCAAGTTTCAGAGTCTCTTCTGTCATCCATTTTGGTCTTCTCTTCTTTAGTTGTCTTTTTAGTGATCCCTTGCTTTCTTCATGGATAATGTTCTTGATATCCTCCCACAATTCTTCTGGTTTTCAGTCATTGTTGTTCAATGCATCAAATCTATTCTTTAGATGAACTCTAAATTCAGAAGGGATGTATTCTAGATCAAGAGCTCTGGTAGCATAGTGCCTAAGGCACTTGACTGCTAAACAGAAGGCTGGCAGTTCAAACCCACCAGCCACTCCTCAGAAAGAATATTGGGCAATCCTACTTCTGTAGTGATACCACCTCGGCAACCCAAGGAGGGATCGCTATGACCCAGGGCCAACTTGACAGCACATAACAACAACAACAACATATTCTAGATCATTTCTTGGTTCTCATGGACTTCTTTTAATTGTCTTTAACTTCAAGTTGAACTTGCATATGTGCAATTGATGGTTGGTTCCACAATCAGCTCCTGGCCTGGTTTTGGCTGAAGATATTGAGTTTCTCCATTGCCTCTTGCCACAGATGTAGTCAATCTGATTCCTGTGTGTTCCATCTGGTGAAGTCCATGTGTAGAGCTGCCATTGTGTTGTTGAAAAAGGTGTTTGCAATGAACAAATCGTTGGTCTTGCAAAATTCTACTATGCCAGTTCCAGCATTATTTCTGTTACCAAGGCCAAATTTTCCAACTACTGGTGATTCTTCTTTGTTTCCAACTTTTGCATTCCAGTCACCAGTGATAATTAACACATCCTGATTACATGTTCAGTCAATTTCAGACTGCAGAGGTTGATAAAATTCTTCAGTTTCCTCATCTTTGGCTTTGGTTGTTGGTGCATAAATTTGAATAATATTTGCATTAAAGGGGCTTCCTTGTAGGCGTATGGATATTATCCTATCACTGACAGCATTGTACTTCAGGACACATCTTGAAACATCCTTTGTGATGATGCCACGCCATTCCTCTTTAAACTGTCATTCCCGCCATAGTAGATCATATGGTTGTCTGATTCCAAATGGCCAAAAACAGTCCATTTCAGCTCACTAATTCCTAGGATATCAATCTTTATGTGTTCCATTTCATTTTTGACTACTTCCAATTTTCCTAGATTCCTACTTCATACATTCCATGTTCCAATTATTAATGGATATTTGCCGCTGTTTCTTCTCAATTTGAGTGGTGCAATGTCAGCAAATGGAGGTCTTGAAAGCTTTACCTTATCCATACGAGTAAGGCTGTTTTTACTCTGATAATGCAGCTCTTGCCCAGTCCTACTTTGAGAGCTCTCTAAGCTAAGTGACCCATCTTCCTCTTCTGTACTGCACAATGTTTTGGGACCATTCATAAAGTTGTTCAGTAATGTATCAGACAGTGTTTCTCTGCTATTCATAAGATTTTCCTGGGCCAATTCCTTGAGAAGTAGATGGTTTCCTCCTTCTTCCTAGTCTGTCTCAGTCTGCAAGCAGGGCTGATACCTGTACACCACGTGCACTCCACTGGGTTTGAAACACCAGTGGCAGAGCCTCAAGACTCACAGCAACACATCACCACAGTAGGAAAAGCTGACAGACAAGTTTTTCTCCCTTAGCTATTGGAAACTTCTCCAACCATCCTTACCTAGATCCCTGCAGCTGACTCCTCTATCTGATCTGGTCCCCTTTGCCTTTTCTGTCCTCTCCCTGCCTTCCTGCCTCGCTGCTTGTGGAGCATGCCCTGGGTTCCCTCTCCTCACCTGGGTCCCAGCGGCTGACTCCTTGGTCTGTTCTGGACCCCTTTCTGTCACTTTAATCGTACAACATGTATTTAAATACTACATGTATTTAAATAATATATGCATTATTTAAATATTGCATGTATTTAAATAATACACATATTATTTAAATATTTAAATATTACATGTATTTAAATAATACAACATGAATAATTCAACTGTATAATAGAGTAGAGCATAGCCTATTTAGGAGGTCTGGTGGTGTAGTGCCTAAGGCATTTGACTGCTAACCAGAAGCCTGGAGGTTCAGACCCACCAGGCATTCCTTGGAAGAATGGGCAATCTACTTCTGTAGAGATACTGCTTCAGAAAACCAAGGAGTGTTCACTATGAATCTAGTCAACTTGAAAGCAGTAAGCGTTTATTATTATTATTATTATTGTGTGTTTGCATTAACTTATTTGTATTAACTAATTTCTTTCTAATATTAACTCTTCACTACCCCCATCCCCAGAATATGGCAAATCTTTTCATTTATTAAGTTATAGTTTTAAAATCTTCAATTTCTTTTATAGTTGTTTTATTTTTGTGTGTGTGAAAGAGTTTCATAGTTATTTTAGACTTATTTGAATGATTTGTTATTGCCTAATATGGAACATGTCTCAGGTTCTAAAATTGAAGTGCAAAAAACCATTATCCCAGATGCTATTATGAATGCTACCTGAATGAGAAGCAAGTGAGTGAGGAAATGTTATGGATTTGAATTGTGTCCCCAAAAAATATTTTTATAAATCTTAACCCCTATACTTTTGGTTAGAAAGTTATTTCAGGATGGCTTTTCTTTGTTATTTTAATGTGGCAATATTAGTGGAGGATTTGTCTTAAATCAATCTCTTTTGGAATATAAAAGAATAGATTAAGTAAGCAAGCAAAGCAAACTGAGATGGGGAAGATAGACAAGCAGACCACAAGAAGATCACCATGGGACCAAGGAACACAAGTTGAAAAGAGACAAGTACCTCTGCCCAGAGCCAAGAGAAAGAGAAAGACTTCCTCTGGAGCCTGCACCCTAAATTTGGACATCTAGTTTCCTAACCGTGGGAACATAAATTTTGTGTTAATTAAAGCCACTTATTCATGCTATTTCTGTTTATAGCAGCATGAGGTAACTAAGACAGAAAGTGTTGACATTTTTAGCAGTTTTGCTGCAACAATTCAATAAGTCACCCTGAGTTTGGCTCTGGGTCTACTTTCAGGTATTCAGTACTCCAGGTATTAGTCCCAAAAGGACTTATCTTTCATAGCAGATCTCTCCAGATTGTATTAGAAGTTGCTCCCCTTCTTCATTCAACTCTTGTCAGCTTTCCACCTCCCAAGCATTTCTTTGTTTGTGATGAGCTCCTATAATCATTTTGTATCATTTTTATAAGTGCACCCTTAAGAGTATATATAATTTTTTATCATTCCTGAGAATTTTGAGCAGTTGGTGGAGGTCCACTATGTTTATCATATGGAGCTTGATCATAATTTCTTATTTATAGTTAAATCATACTTTTGACATATATTTTCATAAAAATGTTGAATGTAGTTATTAATGTATCACCATTATAAATAGTGATTAATTCCAAACCCTTATATATTTTAAAGTTTTTGAATTTTTGATGCACTTATACTTATATGTACTGCTTATAAATATCAATATTTTTAACCTATATTTATCTGCCTTTTGGGTCCATTGTGCTAACAAAACATAAGGAAATAAGTCACATCCATGTCAATATATTATTTATTTATTTTTAATTTTTAAACTTACATGTTTTTTTTGTAATTGGTCAAGATTGTTTATTACTTTGACTAAATATTTTTTCACATTAGTTATTTGTGCTCTTTAAAAAAAGGAAGCAATATAAGGATAATGTCACTCTAATTTACACCATCTTGGAAAAAAAAGGGAAAATAATCATACTGTTATTTCTTTCCTAAATTAAATATAAATTACCTAGTTATACTTTAAAATCTCAAATTTGTATGATCATTATCTATTTTGACATATCTATTCTTCATGTTCTTTATATATCTTTTACATTTATTTTGAGTTATACTACCAACACATCTCTTCAGACTTTAACTTATTTGATAAACTAGTTAATTATTCATATGTGCTTCTTTTAGATAGACCTTTTTATCAGGTACTACATTACAAATTGCTTTTCATTAGGAAAAAGTATTTTTTTTCCTTTTTTTTTTAATGGAGGTTTAATGACTAATAGTTTCCTAGGTTCTTCATATATGAGTAGTGTAGAGCTGAATATGCTTTTTTTGGTGCATAGTGTTAATGATTGCTTTGTTCTTCTGTACTATCCGTGCTGGGTTCTTTTACGTATGAGTTTTCTTTTTACTTTTATTGTTGCTTTTGTCTTTACTGTGTCTCTTGTCTTTGTTCTTTATTTTTTGAGTAGATTTATTAATTTTCTTTTGGGTTACCATGAAGTTTACATTTGACATCTTACATTTTGATGGTACATAACAAAAACAACGACATCAACAACACATTTAGAATAATGTTGTTGGGTGCCATCAAATTAGCTCTGACTCAAAGTGACCCTATGTACAACAGGATAAAATACTGCCCAGTCCTGCGTCATCCTCACAATCCTTGCTATATGTGAGTCCATTATTACAACCACTGTATTAATCCATTTTTCTGAGTCTTCTACTTTTTGCTCATTCTCTATTTCACCAAACATGATATCTTTCTCTAGGGTATGCTACCTTCTGACAACATGATCAAAGTAGGTTAGATGAAGTCTGGTCATTATCACTTCTAAGGAGCATTCTGGCTGCACATCTTCCAGGACATATTTGTTTGTTTTCCTGGCAGTCCATGATATTTTCATTGTTCTTCACCAACACCATAATTCAAAGATATCAAGTCTTCTTTGATCTTCCTTATTCATTGTCCAGCATTCATATACACATGAAGCAATTGAAAATGCCATGGTTTGGGATAGGCACACCTTAGTCTTCAAAGTGACACTTTTGCTCCTTAGGACTTTAAAGATTTCTTTTGCAGCAGATTTTCCCATTGTAATATAGTGTCAGATATCTTGACTGCTGCCTCTGTAAGTGTTGACTTGGGATCCAAGTAAAACGAAATATTTGATAAATTCAATCTTGTCTCAATTATTCTGATGCTGCTTATTGGTCCAGATGTGAGTATTTTTGTTTCCTTTATGTTGAGTTGTAATCCCTATGGAAAGTCTTTGATATTTATCAGCAAGTGCTTCAAATCATCTTAATTTTCATCAAGCAAGGTTGTGTCATCAGCATATTGCAAGTTGGTAATGGTTTTTCCTCCAGTCCTGATGCCTTGTTCTTTTTCATATAGTTCAGCATCTCAGATTATTTGCTCAGCATACAGATTGAATAAGTATGTTGACATGGTACAATACTGATGCACAACTTTCCTGATTTTAAACCATGCAGCATTCTCCTGTTCTGTTTCAACAATAGCCACTTGGTGAATGTACAGGTTCTTCATGAGCGCAATTAATTGCCTGTTACATCTTTAAGTTTCTTTAACTTCCTCACCATATGGTAATTCTATAACTATATCAATTAGTCCTTCTTTTGTTTTGATAATGCCATTAATTACAATTTAGTATTCTGGATGCCCAGTAATCATTTTGAAACTTTGTGTTACTGTTGTGATCCCTTCATTTGACTTGATATCAGAGATATGCTGTCATATGTCTTTACCTCAGGATGCTGTGTAACACTGTTGGTCTTCTGTCTGAAGGATTGCCTTTAATACTTCTGCAAGACTGGACTGGTTGTAACAAATTCCCTTAATTTTTGCTTATTTGAGAATGACCCTTTTTCTCTCTCATTTTTAAATGACAGTTTTACTGTATTTAATTCTTTTTTTGTTTTACATTCTCCCCAGTGTAACATCCCTCCCCCCTCTTCTTTCCCTTGACTACTCTTTCCTGTGCCCTTTTTGCCTATACATTCCTGCCTCACTATTTTTCCTCTTATGCAAATGCTGCCCTTCTGATTACCCTTGGTTGATTATTCTAAGGACTGCATCTTCCTGCTGTACCTGTTCAGCTTGTAGGCCTGTCTATTGTTTAGCAGAGAGTTAAGTCACTGGAATGAGTTCAATTCCAGGCCCAAAGGGGTGACTTGGGGACATATTCTTGGGGATTTCACCAGTCTCTATCAGGCCAA
>NW_006921750.1:2431052-2432079 GCF_000298275.1 Orycteropus afer afer | reverse complement strand
AATCTACTTCCGTAGTGATACTGCCTCAGAAACCCAAGGAGGGGTCGCTATGAGTCGGGTCCGACTCGATGGCACACAACAACAACAACAACAAGGGATTGGGAAGATGGAGGGCGGGTTGGAATCCCCTGGCTTCAAAGATGAGCAAGAGACTTTGTTGGGGCCATGCAGAATTCTTTGATATGTGCGAAATCCATGGGGATGGGGGTGAGACTTGCTGGAGCCTGAGGTATGGGACGTGTTAATCTCCACATTAAAGGCTTCTGGTAAAAGATCTACATGGAGGCATTAGGACTCAGCACGGGACGTGATAATCTCCACAATAAAGGCTTCTGGTTAAAGATCTCTCAGGCCTCACACTGTCCACCCATATATCCACCCATATACCCATGTTTGCCTTCACTGACAACACAGTACTGTATGTGCAAAATGGTTCATATTTGTTGTCTGTACCTCCCATGCACCTCACTATGTCTTTCTCATCCTCAATGCTGCCATATTGGTCACTCACATTTGGTACATTGTCCTTCTCCTCACCCAAATCAATACTTATGTCTATCTATCTAACAGCCTTCCCTCCCCTCCCCTCGCACCCCTGGTAACCAACAAAGAAAATTTCCTTGTATAGATAAAACTTTTACAAAAACGGACTAATACAATATTTGTTCTTTTGTGATTGACTTATTTCACTCAGCCTAATGTCCTCCAAGTTCATCCTTGTTACACGGTGTTTTGCATATTCTACATTATTGTTTAGCATTGCATAGTATTCCTTGTGTGTATGTACCATCAATTGGTTATCCATTCCTCAGTTGATGGACACTTAGGTTGTTTCCATCTTTTGACTATTGCAAATTGTGCTGCAATGAACATGAGTGTGCATATATCTGTTCTTGTCATGGCTCTCATTTCTTTAGGGTATATACCTAGTAATGGAATGGCTGGATCAAATAGTATTTCTAATTCCAATGTTTGAAGGAATCACCATACTGATTTCCAAAATGGTTGTACCATTTTACAGTCCCAC
>NW_006921750.1:2428084-2430241 GCF_000298275.1 Orycteropus afer afer | reverse complement strand
GTATCTGTCATTAAACAAATACCAGGCAGTTTTGACTACTGTGCCTGTATAGTAGGTTTTGAGATCCAGCACTGTGAGACTTCCTACTTTTTTTTTTTTTTTTTTCCTTCAATAGTGCTTTGCTTACCCAAGGTCTCTTTCTTTTCCATATAAAGTTAGTGATTGGATTTTCCATATCCCTAAAGAATGTTGATGGGATCTGGATTGGGATTTCATTGAATGTATAGATTGCTTTGGTTAGAACTGACATTTTCACAATGTTCAATCTTCTTATCCACAAGCATGGGATGTTTTTCCATTTATGTATATCTCTTATGGTATTTGAAGTAGTTTTTTATAGTTTTCTTTGTACAGGTCTTTTGTGTCCCTGGTAAGATTTATTCACAAGTATTTTATTTTATTTTTTTTTGGTAGCTATTGTAAACAGTATTGATTTCCTTATTTATTTTTCAGTAATCTCTTTACTGGTGTAGAGGGATCCAACTGATTTTTGGATGTTGATCTTATATCCTGCCACCATGCTAAATCTCTCAGTTAGTTCCAGTAGTTTTGACTAAGTCTCTCGGGTTTTCTAGGTATAGGATCATATCATCAGCAAATAGGGATAGTTTGACTTCTTCATTACTGATTTGGATGCCTTTTATTTCCTTTTCTTGCCTAATGGCCCTAGCTAGGACTTCCAGTACAATGTTGAATAGAAGTGGTGATAGTGGGCATCTTTGTCTGGTTTCTGTTCTCAAGAGGAATGGTTTCAGTCTCTCTCCATTGAGAGTAATGTTGGCTGTTGGTTTTGCATAAATGTCCTTAATTATGTTGAGGAATATCCTTTCTATTCCTATTTTGCTGAGAGTTTTGATCAGAATGGGTGTTGGATTTAATCAAATGCCTTTTCTGCGTCAATTGATATGATCATGTGGTTCTTCTTTGTTTTATTTATGTGGTGGATGATGTTTATTGTTTGTCTAATGTTGAACCATCCCTGCATACCTGATATGAACCCCACTTGGTGATGATGAATGAATTTATTTGTATGTTGTTGCAGTCTATTGACTAGGATTTTGTTGAAGATTTTTGCATCTATATTCATGAGGGATACTGGTCTGTAGTTTTTCTTTTGAGTGATGTCTTTGCCTGGTTTTGGTATCAAGGCTATGCTTGCTTCGTAAAATGAGTTAGGGAGGATTCCATCCTGTTCTATGTTTTGGAATAGTTTGAGTAGGATTTGTATCAGTTCTTCTCTGAAAGTTTTGTGTAATTCTCCAGTGAAACCGCCTGGATCAGGACTTTTATTTGTTGGTAATTTTTTGATGACCTATTCAATTTCTTCTTTTGTGATTGGCCTGTTCAACTTTTCCACCTCAATCTGTGTTAGTTTAGGTAAGTGGTTTGTTTCTAGAAATTTGTCCATTTCCTCCAGATTTTCAAATTTGTTGGAGTACAGTTCTTCATAGTATTCTGATATTACCTTTTGATTTCAGTTGGTTCTGTTGTGATGTCACCCATTTTGTTTCTTATTCGTGTTATTTGTATTCTCTCCCTCTTTTACTTTGTTAAGTTTGTCAATTTTATTGATCTTTTCAAGAAACGAACTTCTGGTCTTGTTGATTTTTTCTATAGCTCTTGTATTTTCTGTTTCATTTATTTCTGCTCGAATCTTGATTATTTCCTTTCATCTGGTGACTGCAGGCTTTTCTTGCTCCTCTTTTCTTAAATGTTGGAGATGTTAGTTTAAAGGATTGATTTTGACGCTTCTTTTTTGATGTGTGCCATTATTGCAATAAATTGGCCCCGGATCACTGCTTTTGCTGTGTCCCGAAGATTTTGGTATGTTTTATTCTTATTCTCATTTGACTCAAGGAATTGTTGAATTTCAATGTTGATCTCTTCTCTTACCCAGTCTTTCTCAAGGAGGGTGTTGTTCAGTTTCCATGTGTTTACTCTTTTTCTGTTGATCTTCCTATTGTTGATTTCTAATTGGATAGCATTATGATCTGAGAAGATGCTTTGCAGTATTTTGATGTTTTTAAATTTATTAAGGCTTGCTTTATGGCCTAACATATAGTCTATCATAGAAAAAGTTCCATGTGCACTGGAGAAGAATGTATATTTTGCTGCTGTTGGGTGAAGTACTCTGTAGATGTCTGTGATGGTTGGAGC
>NW_006921750.1:2426913-2427864 GCF_000298275.1 Orycteropus afer afer | reverse complement strand
ACCTCCTACAGAGACGGACTTTGCAGCTTGGACTTGTCAGCTCCTATACGCTTGTGAGCCATTTGCCTAAGATAAATATCTCTCTCTCTCTCTCTCTCTAAATATATATATATGCCTTGCTGGTTTTTTTTTTTTTTTTTGTGTGTGTGTGTGTTTCTCTAGAGAACCCAATCTAACACAATGTCTATTAAGGCCAAGTTGGTGGATTGTATTGTTTAGCTCTTCTGCATCTTTGTTGAGTTTCTTTCCAGTTGTTCTAATTTTCAATGAAAGTGGTCTATTAAAGTCTCCCACTATGACTGTGGAGTCTTCTGTTTGGCTTTTCAACTCTTTTAAAGTCTGATTTATGTATTTTGGGGCTCTTTCATTCAGTCCATAAATATTTACAATGGTTATTACTTCATATTCAATTGATCCTTTACTCATTATATAACGTCCTTCTTTGTCTCCTATGGTGGTTTTTGTTTTAAAGTCAGTTTGATTAGAAATTAATATTGCCACTTCTACTCTCTTACAGTTGTTATTTGCTTGATATATCTTTTCCCTACCTTTGATTTTTAATCTATTTTTGTCTTTATCTCTAAGGTATGTCTCTTTTAGCCAGCATACTGATGGCTTGTGTTTTCTTATCCGATCTGTAATTCTCCATTTCTTGAGTGTCACATTTAATCCATTAACATTCAGGGTAATTATGGATAAGTTTGAATTTGTTGCTGTCATTTTGTTATGTGTTTTTTTATGGTGTCCCTGGTTTCTTTGTTCCATATTATTTTCTGGGCTGAGCTCATTATATTTATGAATTGTGTTATCATTTCCTTTGTTGCTATTGTATTAGTATACACTGAATATTTGTGCTTGTCCTCTTTTTCATTGTGATGTGAAGGTTTATCATTTTTCTTTGAGGTTACCCTATGATTTATAAATTTATTCCTGAGTTTAGAACAGTTCGTT
>NW_006921750.1:2411859-2425820 GCF_000298275.1 Orycteropus afer afer | reverse complement strand
AAAGATAATTCTTTTGAATTCCTTATCAGAGAGTTCCAATGCTGCTTCTTCCTTAGGGATGTGTTCTGGGTCTGTATCCTGCTTCCTTGTTTCTACCACTTTAACTTGCTTCTTTGTGTGGACTGTGATGGTCTGTTGTTTCCAAGGCATAGTGGCGGTTTTGAATTTAGATCTCTGTTAACTGTTTGTGAGGAGCAGCCAAGGGTGATTCTGCCTCTTCTTGGTGGTTTTTTATCATTGGTCCATTGGTGGAGAAGGAGATTGTGACTCTCGCTCAGTAAGTGAAGTTGCAGGAGGTGTGGGCGTAGTTGTGTCTGATGGGGACTGTTGGTGCCTCCCACTCAGTTAGACACAAATTATAATTGAATAACCATAAAAAACTAAAAGCCTATGGACAAAAAACACACCATGTAATCAAACAGGAACTCTACCCAAAAAAAGGAAAAAAAAAGAAGAAAAAACATGAAAACCTGTGATATCTGGGGATAGGGCACTAAGGGGGAAAAAAAAAAACATAGTGAATGAGAATAATAAATGAATAAAAGATGTGAAATACAAAAAGAAAATCAAAGAAATGCATTAACCATGAGAAAAAAGAGGTGAAAAAACCACTTAAATTAAAAAACAAAAAATTTCAACCAGGCACATGGAAAAGAAAAAATGCTGAAAACTAGGACCTGGGAGGGTAAGATTAATAATAATAATAAAAATGACAAAAGTATTAATATTAGTTGTTTTAAAACAGACAAATACAAGCAAACTAATCTCCAGAATAAATAAGTTAAAAAGATAAAATAATAATAACAATGAAAGAGAAAAAAAGAAAAGGAAAAGTTGGTGGAGGAC
Source organism: Orycteropus afer afer (assembly GCF_000298275.1). NCBI lineage: Eukaryota > Metazoa > Chordata > Mammalia > Tubulidentata > Orycteropodidae > Orycteropus > Orycteropus afer. Next base: position 2,424,974 of record NW_006921750.1, on the reverse strand, counting down.
AGGGCAGGGCACCCAGGCTCCGTCTGGGCACACAGACTGTGATGGAGTTCCTGTGGGCCCAGAAGGTAGGTAGAATTGGGGGATGGCTGCACCTCCATTCACCAAGCGGGTGTGGCATATGAGTAACAAGAGGAATGTCATACCTTGTCAGTCTTGTAGGTCCTGAGTGACCTTGGGGTTGCTGGAAAGCAGAATGAATTCTTAAGCCCCAGGAATCTGCTATATTGCTGTCTCTTTAAATATCCAAAATAGTCAAGCTGCTTTTTAAACCTTCAAAATGGTGGTGCCCTCTGGACTGCCAAAAGTCCACAGCTCAGCCCACCTTTCTCTTCACCTTCTCTGTTTGTTCCCCGGCCACCGTGCACAGTCCTCCTTGCTGTCCCTGGCTAGCAAGGTGATTTTTAGGTTAATTCTTAGGTCCTACTACCACTCTGGAATCTCCAAGCTGTCTGTGCCATCAGGATCACTGCCAGACTGCAGCTCTGTCTGACTCCTTATTTGTATTTTCACGCAAATTTTTCTGCTATTTGGGGTTTAGTCCACTTCTATATCCTTCCCTTCAAGGCTCAGGGGCCCAGGGCTATCTTCTGTGTCTGTGTTAATTGGTTTCCCTTTTCTTTGTTGAAGAGGGTCTGTGCAGTTTTTCTGCCTAGTCCGTCATCTTGCCAGATCTTGGTCTTTTTTTTTCTTTATGATTTTGTATTTTGTTCCACACTTTTTCTCCCACACTTTCCATGATATCCAATTTTGATTCTTTTCTGAGTGATTGGCATTAGTAGCTGGACATTATGTTGTTTTTCTGGTCTCAGAGTCATATAGGCTGGGATTCCCATAGTCCATTAGTCCTTTGCATAGTTTCCAATTGTCTTTGATTTTTCTCACTCTTCTTTGCTCCAGATGAGGAGAGACCAAGAGTTGTATCTTGGATGGCCACTTGCAAACTTTTAAGATTACAGTTGCTGGTTATTAAAGTAAGATGTAGAATAATATTTTTATGTATCATGTTATGCCAGTTGAGCTTGATGTCTCCTATGACCATGGTCCCCAGCACACAGGCCTAGAGACTCACTACCTCTAAGTGCTTAGTTGTGGCTAAGAAGTTATCCTAAACTTTGCCTCCTGTTATGTTTAAACTGGATATGGACATTTTCATACACATACAAATACATAGGTAGAAATATACATCTTAGTTGACAGTTATTTCTTTCAAGTCTTTGTGTATGTTATCCAACTGTATTATTGCCTGCATAATTTCTGATGAAAATTCAGCTCTTAGTCATATTGGGGTTCTTAAGTAAGTAATAAAGAGCCTGAATGTGCAGTGGTTGAAACACTCAGAGGCTAATCAAAAGGTTGGCCATTTGAAGCCACTAGTGACTCTGCAGTTGAAAAATGTGGCAGTCTACTTCTTAAATATTTCATCCTTGGAAATCACATATGACATTTCTACTCTGTCCTATAGCATTATGAGTCAGAATAAACTTGACAGCAGAGTGTGGTTTGAGTTTGTTTTAACTAGGTGAAGACATTTCTCTTTTCCCATGCTGCTTTCAAAATTGTTTCTTTGTCCTCGGAACTGGAAAGTTGATTATTATATGTCTCAATAAATTTCTCTTAGGGCCTGTGGTAGTTAAAGTTGTGTGTCAACCTGACTGGGTCTTGGTTTTGATTGGTGTGACAACTGGATGTAGCTAGCTATTCCCCATGATGAGACTGGATATGGTATAATCAACTCCATGATGGAATCTGCTGTGAGCAGCTAATTAGTTGCTTTTGGTTTGTGGCCTGCTTCCAGTTTATATGGAGAAGTATTGAGAAAGATCTTTAGCTTTTGACACACTTTCAATCTTGTATTTGGCTGACTCTTCATCTCCAGTTCCCAGAATTGAATAAGTGGCCTGCCATGTTTCCAGCCTATCTTGGGATTGTGGCAATTTATCTGTCAACATGGGGTTTGTCAACCTCAGCAGCCTGCAGGTACAAGAGTCACAAGAAGTCTCTAGCTTGCTCCAGTGGGCCTGGAACAAGAGGCAGAGCTGAAGCCCATGATTGAGGGGCCTTCACCCAGCCCCTGGAGCCAGCACTCTGAATTCAGATGTCTAGCCTCCTAAATGGTATGAGAATAAATTCCTGTTTGTTAAAGCCACGCACTTGTGATATTTCTGTTATAATGTTGTGGTTGTTGTTGTTATGTGCCATCAAGTCGGACCTGACTCATAGCAACCCCTCCTTGGGTTTCTGAGTCAGTATCACTATGGAAATAGGTTTCCCCATCTTCCTTCTGAGGAATGGCTGGTGGGTTTGAACTACCAGCCTTCTGGTTAGCAGTCAAGTGCCTTAGGCACTATGCTACCAGAGCTCCCACTGTTATAATAGCACTATAGAACCAAGGTTAAGGCCTATCTTTTATCAAGTTTGTTGTTGAAAATCTTGGATCTCAGTAACATTTTTTGAGATATCTAGGAAATTATCTGCCTTGAATTCTTCAACTATTCTTTCTGTACTTTTTTCTTTTTCTTCCTCTTCTGGAATTTCCTTCATGAAAACATTGTCCATTTTGAAGATATTCCATATAACCCTCTTCCTTTTTCTTTGTCCATTTTTCTTCATTCTTGTTTCTGTATGTTCCTCAAACTGAGTAGGAGTGAAGATTTTGTCTACTACTTTGCTGATTCTTTCATCTACTGTTTCAATCCTACTTTTGTGTACTTCCATTGAATTATTTCTTTCATTTTATTGTTGAGCTTTGGAATTTCTAGTTGTTAAATTTTTGAAGATTGTGTCTCTTTGCTGAACGTATTGTTTTGTTCTTGTATTGTGAGCTCTTCTAAGAATTTTTTTTTATGTGTTTATCTCTCAATAAGCTAAATACTAATTTCTTAAAGTATTTATTGGATAGCTCAGGATTTGTTCATCCTCTGAGATTACTTTTACCACTTTGCCATGTTTGATAGATTGGACTATATTTTTCTGTCTTTGTAATAACTTTTAATTGTTTGTTTTCTTTGAGAAATTAAGGTTTGAATCGTTTGTGCAATTTTTTTTTTATGTATTAGGCTTTTAGTCTATTTTCTATTCTGTGGGTTATTTTCCTCCCCTTATATTGTTTTAATTATTATCCAAGTATTTTTGTCTTTGGAGCTACTAATTTATTTGTTTGTTGGTTGTAGTTTCTTTTCACTGGAGAGTCAAATATACATATGGAATTTGTGGCATTAGGCACTTAAAATTTCCCTTTAACTGACTGATTGAAATTGAGTGAGCAGGATCCTTCCCCATGGTAAGGTGCTAGGTATCAGATCATTGTGACCCCTCTGTAACACTTAAAGAGTGCTGTGGACCCTTCATGTTGGCAGGCATAGGAGTCATGTTCTCTGATTTGCTGGTGTGCTGGACATACATGTCTGCTCATGCTGGGCCACAGAGCCTTGGTGTTGGGGTAAGCCTTCTACTCAGTCTTGAGTAGATGAGGATAGCATTTACTTTCTGTCAGTTTCAAATGGAGGGAGATCCCACCTTGCACAAATGTACAAGGGCAAAGGAAGTCTCTGGTGGAAGATGGAGGTGGTATATGCTTTCCTCGATTGGTCACAGAAATTGGAGGGCAGCTGCACATATGCAGAAGGGTAGAGAAGTCCTTGGAATGTTATGAGGTAGGATGGGGATTTTGTGTTCTGTTTGGTAACTCAGAGGTGGCCATGCAGATGCAGAAGAGCTATGGAGTTCCTAGGAGGGCTAAGGAGGTGGAGCACAGCTTCCTCACTCCTTCAGGAGCTTGTAAAGTGGCCTTGAAGAAGCAGAAGGCCAGGGGAGTTTCTAGGAAGGAGAAGGAGTAGGGCAGGGCTTCCTCACTCAACAGAGTTAATCAGAGGTTGACCACCAAGGTTTGGGTAGATGGGGTAACATTGATAGGTGTATGAGGTTATAATGGTGTCTCCACAAGTGAACAGTTGACCTTTTTGAGTGAGGGAAGGAGCTGTCTCTTCATGCTCAGACATGAGAGTGGGGAGGTGGGGGGCTTTCACACTAATGAACTAGTCTTGATGAGTGGAGGAACCCTTTGCTGAATGCATATGGATGTGCTGGCTAGAGCCCTAGTTTTATGGGGATTGGAGTCTTCTGGGTGAATATGTCTGAACAGCCTATCTCTTTCCCTTGTGTACACTTACCTGTCCATATTGGGTAACATTCTCACTCTTTTAACTTTCTTTTGCTGTTCTGCAAATGCAAACTCCCTGATCTCTGTCCCCTGGTTTGAATTTCCTATAATACACCCCATATCCTTTTATTATCACAAATCTTCCTTTCCTTGTGGTTCTCTGGTTTCAGTGTAATATTGACCCTGTGTACCACTCTATCTGGTATATCTAAATTCAGTGCATTTGTTGCCTAAATTGTTGTTTCTTTCCAGAGTGGGTAGCACAATATCTCTGTCTCCAGCTACATATTTCTTGATGATCTCTTTCTGGGCTACTGACTCAGGGATACTGCTTGTTGCTGCCCCACCATGATCAAGAGGCTTTGTGGTAACAGGTATTTTGTGGATGATCAGTAAATTCTTGTTTTCCTATTGTCCTCTTGTATCTCTCCATCTGGGTGGTATTAAGTTTGCTTCTTCCATCCTTCATTTCCTGTTCAGTGGTCCAAGGTCACCATTTGTGACAGTTCTTGGTTATTTACATAAGACTTTGTTGTAGAGAAATGTTACAGTGTGAATGACTACACCACAATCTTAACCCCTCTTTTAACATTTTTCTGATACACTTTATTATCTGCTTTATTTTTTAATTCAGAAATAAATTGTAACAGAGAAAACCATAAGAAAATGTAAATTGTCATCAACTCAGTGACTATAACAATTTTTATGTTGATCTTAATCTTTATTTATGTAAACAACCATTTTTCTTTTTGTTTTGTTATATGTTAATATATTTATGTTAATTCAATAATATATTTGAACAATTAAACTTGTAGGGTACATATTTCTCAAATTATATTTTCAGTATAAATATATAAAAATTATCTTTTATTAAACATAATATTGTAATTATCTTGTTACGTTTGGGATAATAGTCGAAGATGCAGATCAGTCACAGTAATTTAATTCATTATAATGTTTTTATTTTTATGGTTTGACTGTGATCTATAATTGGTCAATAATAGATTACTATGTGATTCCATTTAATGAGTATTGATTTTGATCATTTTCAATGTTATTGACTCTAGAATCTTAGAGTTATTGATTGTAGAACCTCTAGAATGAAATTCACAAGCATAAACATTCACCATTCCATAGACCCATAACTTTTGCCTACTGCTGTTTATTTTCATGTTATAAAAAATAGTTTAATGATTTCAACATATTTTTAATGGTATTTAATTTTTTTAAAATGTGTCTTCTTGAAATATAATTTATGTACAGTGAAATACACAAAACTAAAGTGGCATGGGTCAATGCTTTTTTTGAAGCATTCCCTTCCCTCCTCTCCCACCCTGATACCCAACAAAGAAAATTTCCCTCCATATATAAACTTTTCCTTGACCCTCCCCAAATACTATATTTGTCCTTCTGTGATTGACTTATTTCATTAAGCATAGGTCCTCCAAGTTCATCCATGTTTTGCGGTGTTTTGCAGGCTCTGCATTATTCATTAGTGCTGTATAGCTTTCAATTGTGTGTATGTACCATAGTTTGGTCATCCACTCTTCCACTGATGGGCATGTAGGGTATTTCCATCTTTTTGCTATTGTAAATAGTGCTGTGATGAATATGAGTGTGCATATATCTGTTCCTGTCCTGGCTCTCATCTTTCTAGAATATGTACCTAGTAATGGAATTGTTAGGTCAAATGATGTTTCCAGTTCCAGCTTTCTAAAGAATTGCCATACTGCTTTCCACAGTGGTCATATCACTTCACAGTCCCACCAGCAGTGTATGTGAGTCCCAATCTCACCACACACACACAGTATTTGTTATTTTCTGTCTCATAGAACCTTGCCATCAGTGCTGTGGTGAGATGGTATCTCACTGCTGTTTGGATATACACCTCTTTGATGGTCAATGATTGTGAGCATCTCTTCATGGATTTGCTGGCTACATGAATATCCTCCTTGGTAAAGTGTCTATCCATGTATTCTGCCCATTTTTCAATTGGATTGTTAATCCCTTTGCTGTTGAGGCATTGGCATTTTCCATAAATCTTAGAGGTAAGTCCCTTGCCAGCTATGTAATTATTGACAATTATGAATTTGTTGCTGTCATTTTGTTATGTGCTTTTTCATTGTGCTCATTTCTTTGTTCCATATCATTTGCTGTACTAAGCTCATTTTGTTTATGAATTGTGTTATCACTTCCTTCATTACTAATGTTTTAGTATGTGCTAAATATTTGTGGTGTTCCCTTTTTCATTTTGATGTCAACGTTTATCATTTTTCTTTGAGGTTACCCTGTTATAGTTTTCTTTCCAAGTTTAGAACAGTCCATTCTATCTTGTAGTTGTCTTGACTTCCCTACCATTTAGAAGTTCTGCAAGTACACAATTTTTTCCTTCCTTTTGGTTGGTAGTTGTCCTCATTTCTCAATTGATGTCTCTGGTTCCCTGTTTATAATTGTGTTGGCTTATTTACTTTGGATACTTATATAACAGGGTTGGTTTCTGGGCTATGTCATCATGTGTGTTAATGGTCAGTTGTTGGCTGTTGTTGGTTCTTTGTCCAAAGGACTCCCTTTTGCATCTCTTGAAAAGTTGGTCGAGTTTTAACAAATTCCCTTAGTTTCTGCTTATCAGGAAATGTCCTAATTTCACCATTATATTTGAGGAAAAATTTTGCTGGCTATATAATTCTTAGGAGTTATGGTATCATAGTGTCTAAGGCACTTGACTGGTAGTGCCTAAGGCACTTGACTGCTAACCAGAAGGCTGGCAGTTCAAACCCACCAGACACTCCTTGGAAGGAAGGTTGGGCAATCTACTTCCATAGTGATATGCCTTGGCAACCCAAGGAGGGGTCACTATGAGTCAGATCTGACTTGATGGCACATAACAACAACATATAATTATTGGTTGCAAAATTTCTTCTTTCAGGTTTTTATATATACCATCCCATTCTCTTCTCTCCTGCATGGTTTCTACCAAGAAATCTGAGCTTAGTCTTATTGGTTGCCCCTTGTAGGTAACCTTTCATTTTTTTCCCATACTGCTGTCAGGATTCTTTCCTTGTCTTTGGTTTGGTGAGTTTGATGATGATATGTCTTGGTGATTTTCTTTTGGGTTTCTTTGTACTTTGTGATTGGATACGTTCTCATCTTTCATCCTACTAGGAAAATTCTCTTCCAACAAACTTGACAGTTTTTTCTGTGGTTTAATTTGTCTCTACCTGTTCTGGAATTCCAATTACATATTGGTTATTCCTTTTGATGATATCCCACATGAACCCTAGTCTTTCTTCATTTTGTTTTGATCTTTTTACTAATTTATCCTTTTCCAAAGAAGTATTCAGGTATTTGCCTTCAATATCACTAATTCTGTCTTCCATTGATTCAATTCTACTCTTTTGTCTGTTCAATGTGTTATCTATTTCAGAAAATTCAATATTAATCTTCTGGATTTCTGTCTGTAAACTTTATATCATTTCTAATTTTCATTTATTTTGTCATTTTGTTCTTGTATTATTTTTTGAAATTGTTCTAGGGTTTTCTCTGTTTTCCTCAATTTTGTCATTGTTTTCCTTGATCTTTCTCTCAATTCATTGAAAGTACTTAAATACAATTCTTTTGAATTCTGTAGCAGAGAGTTCCAATGCTGTGTCTTCCTCAGGGATATGCTTTGTGTCTGTATCCTGGTCCCTTGTTTCTCCTGCTTTATCTTTCTTCTTTGTGTGGACTGTGATGCTCTGTTTTCTCCAAGGCATCAGGACATTTTTATGTATATTTAACTGGTGATTGTATGTTGGAGTTACTTGCCCATGATTTTGTTTTATTTGTATGTTATCTATGTAAGCAGGGTACTGTGCTGTGCTCCTTTATTAGCCAGTTAACAGCACTTATACATTCACCACCTGTCTCCTGTCCTGTTGTCAGTCTCCCATATATCCCTGCCATCCTTGGCAAATGGAGCCTATTCTTAGATCTCTGTTATCCAAATGAGAATACTGTCACTTTAAAATCCAAAATGGCCACAACCTATAGAGATTCAAAATGGCTGTGCCCTCAATCACTTTAAATATCAAAAATGGCCACCACTTGTAAACATTCAATATGGCTGCACCCTTGGTTACTTTAAATATCCAAAATGGCTGATGCTTGTAAACATTCAAAATGGCTGCACACTCTGGACAGCCGAAAGTCTACAGCTCAGGATGACATCCCTCTTGCTGTTTCCCTTCCTAGTCATAAGCACCAGAACAGTCATCCCTGCAGCTCTTGGTGAGCAGGGTTGATATTTATGTCAATTCTTAGGTCCCAACACCACGTGGAAATATTCAGGCTGTTGGTCCCATCAGAGTAGCTGACAGTGCACTGCTCCAGCCATCTCCATACTCACTGTTGTTCAGGTTTTCCACTAGTTTGTGTTCCATCCACTTCTGTACACTTCCTTTTAAAGCTCAGGGCTCCAGGATTATCTTCTGTATCTCTGTCAGTTGCCTTCTCTTTTCTTTGTTGAAAGGGTCTGTGTAGCTTGTCTGCCTATTCCTTCATCTTACTGGAAGTCCTCAGCACACATTTTTAACATTAGATTTTGTTACTTAATTTCTAATTTATACTTGTAAACCACTAACACAAGTTTATTTAAACTGAGTTTTTATGCCTACAGAGGATGATTATTTTTTCATGCAAAGTAGTTTCTTGTTGTGTATTCAGATTAATAGAGTGAGACTCAAGTATTTTACTATTTCCTATACATACTTAATATATTGTAGTATTCTATTTCCAACAGTTATCTTTTGTTAGTTTTTAATTTTAAAAAACCAAATCAAATTTTTAAAAAATTATGACAATTAACATTATGTGAATTCTTAAAAGGACAATTTATTCAGTTAATAAAGTAATATGGAAGGTAATTTTTATATGGAATAATTTAAATTAAATCTTAATAAAATGTGAGTGTATCATCAAAGGTAGCTATATATTAATGATGTATTTTCCTAAATATCATATAATAATAATAATAATAATAATTTGATCACACTCTTAAATATTTCATAGTAAAGATGGCCTTGATTTTCACTAAAGATTGCTACTATCATGATTATTGTTCTGAGAAATAACTGTGATAGGAGCGATCTATTCTAAATATTGCATATTTTCCAATCTATTGTTCAGATCTCTAAATGCAGGTCTCTAAATACAGGTGGAATATACTCAAGATCATATTTTGGCTCTTCGGCACTTGTTTTAATTTTCTTCACCTTTAACTTAAATTTGCATATGACCAATTGACAGTCTGATCCATAGTTGGGCCCCAGCATTGATCTGACTGAAACTGCCAAACTTTTCCATTATCTCTTTCAACAGATGTATTCAATTTGTTTCCTTTATATTCCATTGGGAAAAGTCCATGTGAATCATCAATGTTTACATTTTTTAAAAAAAGGTATTTACAATAAGAAAGTCATTGACCTTGCAAAATTCTATCATGCAATATCCAGCATCATTTCTATCAGCAAGGCAATATTTTCCAACTTCGGATGCTTCTTCCTTTCCAACTTTCACATTTCAATCATCGTAATTTTTGGTACATATTGTATGCTTCTTTGGTCAATTTCAGATCTGAGAAGTTGGTAGAAATCTTTAATTTCTTCATCTTTGGCTTCAGTGGTTGGTAAATAAATCTGAATAATAATTATATTAACTGTTCTTCCTTGTAGACATATGGATATTATTCTATCACTGACAGCACTGTACTTCAGAATAGATCATGATTTTTTTCTTTCTTTCTTTCTTTCTTTTTTGAGGATAAACGTGACACCATTCCCCTTTAATTTGTCATTGTTGGCATAATAGACCATATGATTTCACGGTTCAAATTGGCCAATACCTTAACATTTCAGCTCACTAATGCCAATGATATCTATCTTTATGCATTCTCTCTTTTTTTTTTTTTTTTATTGTGATTTGGGTGAAAATGTACAGAGCAAATTCACTTCCCATACAGCAATTCACATACACTTTGTCTCATGACATTGATCATAGTTTACCACAATGCAACAACTCCCCTCCCACTTCTTCCCCTTAGTTACTTATTCCCTGTGTCCATCTCTCCATGTGCTCCTGGCCCCTGAGATGTCCCTCTGTGCATAAGCAGCCCTTCTTTCTCCCATGATTGTTCTCTCCAAGGAGTGTATCTACCCCAATAATGTTCAACCTATATGCCTGCCTTTTGTTTGGATGGGAACTGCAGGTTCAATTCCAGAAGTGAAGGGCCGCTAGGGGCCATAGTCTCAGTGATTCTATCAGGCTCTATGGGACCAGCAAACCTGGTCCCCCCTCCTTTTTTATTTTGAGTTTTGTCCACATTGTTCTCCCTCTCTATCAAGGATCTCCTACATAGATCCCTTTCCATGTGGATGACAGCTGTAGCCAGGCAACATCTAGTTCTTCTGGTCCCATAGCCGTATAGGCTGCAGATCAGATGGTGTATCAGTTGCTAGGACTAATTGTTTCCATGACCTTTTGGTTTTCTTCATTCTTTGCTCTGGACGAGGAGAGACCCATCATTGCATCTAGATGGCAGCTTGCTAGCTTTTAAGATCTCAGTCGATACTCACCAATGTAGGAGGTGGAACAATGTTTTGTATACTATATTATGCCATTTGAGCTCGATGTCCCCTGCGACTATGGTCCCAAGCCCAAACGTTCAACTACTTGGTCCCTTTGTTTAGCTGGCTGAGAACAAGCAGTGACCACAATCTTGCCCCTTGTCAGTTCTACTATACACCTGGGAATTCTGATCATTCACATAAACTTATAGGACCATTGTCTGCCAACCCTATATATGTTCTTGGATACACTCCCCATTTCATAGACATACTTAATCGTTTAGCCTGTCCACCCATCTATCCATCCATATACCCATGGTTGCCTTCTCTGACAATGCTGTACTGTATGTGCAAAAGAGTTCATATTTGTTGTCTGTACCTCCCAAGTACCTCTCTATGTCTTTCTCATCCTCAATGGTGCCATATTGGTCACTCACATTTGATACATTGCCCTTCTCTTCACCCAAATCTAATACTTATCTCTATCTATCTAACAACCTTGCCTCCCCTCCCTTCCCACCCCTGGTAACCAACAAAGAAAATCTCCTTCTATAGATAAATCTTTCCTTGACTTTTACAATAGCAGACTGATAAAATACTTGTCCTTTTGTGTTTGACTTATTTCACTCAGCATAATGTCATCCAAGTTCATACACATTATGCAGTGTTTTGCAGATTCTACATTATTCTTTAGTGTTGTGTAGTATTCCATTGTGTGTATGTACCATAATTTGGTTATCCATTCCTCAGTTGTTTCCATCTTTTGGCTACAGTAAATAGTGCTATGATGAACATAGGTGTGCATATATCTGTTCTTGTCATGGCTCTCACTTCTGTAGTGTATATACTTGGTAATGGAATGGCTGGATGAAATGCTATTTCTAATTCCAACTTTTGAAGGAATTGCCATACTGTTTTACATAGTTGTTGTACTATTTTACAGTCCCACCAGAAGTGTAAGAGAATCCCAAACTCTCCACAACCTCGCCAGCATTTTTTATTTTCTGTCTTGTTGAACTTTGCTCCTAGTGCTGGAGCAAGATGGTATCTCATTGTTGTTTTGATTTGCATCTCTCTAATAGCTAACGATCATGAACATTTCTTCATATGTTTGTTGGCTGCTTGAATATCTTCCTTGGTGAAGTGTCTTTTCATGTCTTCTGCCCATTTTTTAATTAGATTGTTTGCTTTTTGTTATTGAGATGTTGGAGTTTTCTATAACTTCTAGAGGTAATTCCCCTGTCAAATAAGTCATTAACATTTTTTTCCCAATCTGTATGTTATCTTTTGACTCTTTTAGAGAAGTCTTTGGAAGCACATAAAAATGTAATTTTTAGAAGGTCCCAATCATCTGGATTCTCTTTTGCTGTTTGTGCATTTTTAATTATGCTTGATAGTCTATGTATGCCATATATTAGGGCCCCTAAGTTTGTCCCTATATTTTCCTTGAGGAACTATATAGTTTTAGATTTCACATTTAAGTCTTTGATCCATCTGGAGTTTGTTTTTGTGCATGGTGTGAGGTACAAATCTTTTTTCATTTTTCTGCAAGTGGATCTCCAGTTTTGCCAGCACCACTTATTAAACAAACATTCTCTTCCCTATTTAATGGACTTGGTGACTTTGTCAAAGATCAGTTGACTATAGGTCGATGAATCTATTTCTGGATTCTCAATTCTATTACATTGGTCTATGTATCTGTTATTAAACCAATACCAGGCAGTTTTGACAACTGTGGCTGTATAGTAAGTTTTGAGATCTGGCAGTGTGATACCTCCTACAATCTTCTTTTTCTTCAGTAGTGCTTTGCTTACCTGAGGTCCCTTTCCTTTCCATATAAAATTAATGATTGGTTTTTCCATATCCCTAAAGAATGTTGATGGGAGCTGGATTGGCATTGCATTGAATGAATAGATTGCTTTGGGTAGAATTGACATTTTCACAATGTTCAATCTTCCTATACATGAGCATGGGGTGTTCTTCCATTTATGTAGATCTCTTATGATTTCTTTAAGTAGTCTTTTATAGTTTTCTTTGTAGAGGTCTTTTGTGTGCTTGGTAAGATTTATTCCCAAGTATTTTATTTTTTCAGTAGCTGTTGGAAACAGTATTGATTTCCTTATTTCTTTTTCAGCAATCTTTTTGCTGGTGTAGAGGAAGCCAACAGATTTTAGGATGTTGATATTATATCCTGACATGATGCTAAATAACTCAATTAGTTCCAGTAGGTTTTTGACTGAGTCTCCTGGGTTTTCTAGATATAGAATCATATCATCAGCAAATAAGGATAGTTTGACTTCTTCCTTACCAATTTGGATGCCTTTGATTTCCCTTTCTTGCCTTATGGCCCTGGCTAG